>NC_050455.1:8390722-8690722 GCF_903995425.1 Onychomys torridus
TCTTTTTTTAAAAAGAAATATAGTAACACATTACTGTGTCTTTTCAAAGGAAAGGAATATTATTAACACTGACTATGTTATAGCATTGGTTTAGGTCCTAAAAATTAACCATCTACCTCTAAATTGTAGAAGAAGAAGAAAGCAAAATACCTTAGTAGAAAGGTAAAGATAAGTCAGGCGCTAACAGAAATTGGAGCTGATGCAAAACACCTGTCCTGTCATTTCTTTTCTATCTGCCATGGAGTTCTCAAAGCTCTTTACCTATAATGCTCATCAAATCTATAGGAAAATATTTAAGCATATTTGAAATACTTCCTACCCAAATAGTGGTAATATTCAGAGAACATTTTGCCATTTCAGATTCCTTTGCAGGAATCATGCTGATTTGCACAGGGACAGAGGAATGTACAATACCAGGATTTGTCAACACCCAAGATGGAAGAGATAATGGTTTTCTGTGTGTGTGTGTGTGTGTGTGTGTGTGTGTGTGTGTGTTTGCTGTATTACATTTTTCATTTTTTTATTATTATATTTGTGTTTTCATTTTACACATCAGCCATGAGTTCCCCTGTCCTCACCCCTCCCACCTCCACCCCCACCTTTCCCCTATCCCCTCCCCTCTATTCCCATCTCCTCCAGGGCCAAGACTCCCCTGGGGAATCATTTAATTCTTAACAAGCCATATTGAAGAGTTTTTTCCCACTATACAATTCATTTTATTATTTTTTCAAAGTAAATCTTCTAAAAATGTATATGTCAAATATCTAACTGAAGAACATATACTTGGAGATAGAAGGAATGATTTGACTTAAAATATGTACATTTGATCAGCAGTTTTTGGAAAACTGGTGTCATTGTGTTTTATATAACTTTAAGGATATGCCAAAACTTTAATTTTGAAACAGACTTATATGTGCAATACTATGAAATATTATGTTGAATTATCATAAGTGACTTCATCAGAATTTTTAAGTGTTCATATTAGGTATGTAATATTTTGTGTAAAGAGAATAATAATGAGTGTGTAATTTGAATTTGAATAGTGAAATTATGGAATTCAGAATAATTAATGACAAAGGATTGAAGTATAATGTTGTAAAAGAACATCTCCCCTCATAGCTGAGTATTGTTGAAAATGTTAATAGATTCCATTTAAATGTTCTATTATTTAATGAAAAACATTTTATGACTTTATTTATTTATCTGCATAGGTATGAGTCTGCATGTGTATGCCTTTGAGTGTGCAGTGCCTGATGAGGTCAGAAGAGGTTGATGGATTCCTTGCACTGGAGTTACAGGCACTTGTGAGAGAAGTGATGTGCATGCTGGGAACTGAACTGTGTGGCCTCTACCCCTGCAGCAAGCACTCTCCAGCCCCTGAAGGTAAGTCTTAGTCTAGCTATATGAATTTCATATTAGTATTTTGGAGAGAAACTAAACAGAACATGGCACATGGAAAATTAGATACTGTCTCTAACTAGAAATATGATAGAAGCATAATTGGTTGAATACGTCAAGCTGAGCATAAAATTCTACATATGTGGCCAATTTTTATAGTTTCTGTTTTGTTTTATTTTGTTTTTGTGTTTTTTTTTTAAAGAAAGAAATTTAGTGAGCATTTGTAAATTAAGTGATCACATTTGTTTTTCCTAATATGTACCTTAACAATGATAGTTTAAGGATTTATTTTATTTGTGTATGTGTGTGTGTATGTGTGTGTGTGTGTGTGTGTGTGTGTGTGTGTGTGTGTGTGTGTGTGTGTGTGTGTGTGTGTGTGTGTGTGTGTGTGTGTAGGTGCCTATTCGAAGCCAGATAAGACTGTTGGATCCCCTGGAGCTGAAGCTCATGGGAATAGTGAGCCACCTGATGTGAGTAGTCTGTAAGAACAGTATGTATTGTTAACCTTTGAGCCATCTGTCTGGTTTTGAATAATGATATGCTTTTTCTTTTTTCATTTTGAGTAGAAATGGAACTGATAAAATTCATTAGCAAGCCTTACACTCTGTGATCCTGGTAGTCCAACAATGGATGTCTACTTACAGAAAGGACAAGAATCTGGGATGTTTTCAGTCTACACAACTAGTTAAGTGCCAGTATGGTTCTGGATCCCAAAGGATTCCCAGAGAGCTGCTGTCATTTGGTCTGTGTTGGAATCCTGAAGAAATACATTCTCATACTAGTAAAAATAATAATAATTAAGTAACAGGATAGTTCAACTTGACAGAGATGAGGGTAAGCAGGCAAAAAACAAAAGCTTCCTTCTTCCATGTCCCTTTATGTTTACGACCACCAAAATGTATGGGTCTTTCTGCCTCAAATAATCTAATCAAGAAAATCCTTCACAGGCATGCTCAGCTCTGCAGGCTATAGCTGATTTCAAATATAGTCTAGTAGTAACTAAGATAAGGCATCACAAGGAGGTAATCATCTAAAGAGATACTTATGCTACATATAGATGTGTAAATACTTTTTAAACTAAGTTTTTTTTCTGGGAAATTCTTGACTTGATTTTTTCCTTTTGATCACCAGAAGTTCACTGCATATAGCAGTAAAATTTTCTCAATGACCTTGTCTACTTATAATAATAAAGTATTCTCTAACTCAGCACATAAAATATATGTTCATTCATAAGTGTATAAATATAGATATGTATGTGTACATATAGATACATATATTTGTTTTTATATTTAACTCCATAGTAATACAAGTAGAATATATATTTTATCACACAATATACTCCTAATCTGAACATTCATGGAGTCTATATTATATTTTCTCCATTATTTTACTTTAAATTTTTATCACTTATCACTTAGGTCCTAAATTTTCACTTCTTGATATTACTGCCAATATTTTTCACAGCTTGAGGCTCTGGCACATCTTTTTAAGTTGAAGATTGAGGTTAAAAATAACTAAGTGTGATGAGATTTTCAGTTATGGACTGCTATGTAACAAGAAACCTTTAAATTAAATACCTATGTTTTACAGCAATTCATCAAGATTTAGAAAAAAATTAATCAGGATACTTTTCTTGGCTTCCCATGAAATCATTTCATGATACCTAAGCCAGTGTAGTGCTGACTGACAGCTAGTCCGATTTATCACACACTACTGGATGCAAAGCTGTCTGTCCATAAAACACCATTTTTGACTTACATGTTGTCTTTCCAATATAAACATGAAGTGTCTGTTTCTTTAGCATTCCTGCCTTTACTGAGAGATTGTACTACAAGAAGTCTTCATCAAAAACAAAAGCCTGCTTTGGAAATGCAGCATATTACGTCACCATATCTCACTAACCAAGCTAATTAATTACTTAGCATTGTATCAAAAGGAAGTGATTTTTCAAGGTTGATTCTTTGATATTGGATATCAAATGGGTGGATCTTCCCTGGAGAAGACTCTCCTACTGTAATGCCTTACTTGCCTGTAGTTCTATGTGCAAAGCAGAGGCTGCCTGGGGTTGCTCCACTACACTTTGGCATGTCTTCTGTTGCTATCCTTGCTCAGCTCATGTTTAAGTAGTCATGGTGGTGAGGCTTTAGAGATGTAGCTCCCCTTATTTCTAGGAGTCATGATCTCCCAGAAAACTCCCTGATTCTTAGTATCATCTAATCTTTTGCCTTCCCCCAGCTCTTAAAAAAAATTATCCAAGCTTTAGGTACAGGAAGCTTTTCTACATGTATCTATTAGGACTGAACTCCACAACTTTATCTTTTGATTGGTTATTTTTTTCTATAATGGTCTTTGTTTGTTGTGTGGAGATATATATATGTCTGTAATTGTATCTGTTGTGTGGGGAAATTATATATAGTCAACAACTAATGAAAATGAAGACATAAACTTAAAAGTGAAAAGGAAGAGTCTATGGGAAGGATTGGGGGAAAGACTGAAAGGGAGAAATGATATAATATGAAAACAAAAAATCATAAGGGACCATTATATGCTAAGTCATTCACACAGACTTCCAAAAAACAGTGTTTTGTTTTGTTTTTGTTTTTTCCTTTCATATGTTTTCAGTTCAGTAGAATAGCAGCATAGAATTGGAATCCATCTCCACTGCAATAACATAGCAAAGTTGAATTTTTAAAAATGATTATTCTGTAGAGGAACACTGGGGAACACAGGACTGAGAACTCATTAAAGCTGGGTAATCAGTGCTTCTCACACCTGTAATTGCAAAATATAAAAAGAAAGAGTTCGGCTACTTGCTCATCATCCCCCACTTACCCTCCTTTTCAGATTTTGTTTGCATTCCTGTTTAAATCACTAGCTTTCTAAACCTGAAAATGTGAGGCTGTGGATGCGCATTTCACACTTTTATTTTTATTCTGACATTCTAAACATTCTCCTACAGAAAGATTGGGAATTGAACTTAAAGAAAACTTAAAAATAGGTAGACCCAAAATAAATATATGTGGGAAAAGCTGAGGATTGCAAGTTTTCCAATGAGCAATATCAAATTTTCATACTCAACTACTGCTCTTTACTCCCTTTGATTTCTAGTGTTCAGTATAGACATGTGGCCTTGTTCAGGTCAGGATGACATCCGGGCACCGAGCCATCCCCCACACCAAACAGTACTCAATTTCAAACACCCAAACTGGTAATAAATTAAGCTGGCACCCCAGGCTTCTTCATCTACTCTATGACAATTCTTTGGGCATATCTTCTTTCAGTTTATACATGTTGCAGTTTTTTAAATATTCATTTTTATACTTATTTAGTCATTTATGTTAGCCATGAGGCAATAGGACAGGTAATATTGCAATACCACAGAATGCATATTAGTTTTCCTTAGAATAAAATAGTATCTATATTGTTATTTTATTATTCAAAAATCACATTATGGAGAACTCCAGAATTTAGCACATGTTTTATTTCACAGATTTTGCTATCAAGAGACCTGTTACAACTCTGAGATTTCCTTTTTGGTAAAGATTTCCCACAAGGTTTTAATCAAGATTTGAGCTTTCACAGTGATATCTTTTATCTGGTGGATGGGGACAAAATTCATTTCCAAACTCCCTGGGGTAGTTGACCAGATCCATGCCTCAATGACAGAATAAAGGCTTTAATCTTTGGTGGCTATTGATGGATGTTGCTTTCAGTTCCTTGCCATTTGGGCCTCTGCACAGGATGCTTCAAAGCCTGGCATCTGGCTTCAGCAATATCAGTGAGAGCAGATCCAAGACTAAAAGCCAAATGTGTTTTAATCAAATATCACAAGTGGCATCAAATCACTCTTGTCATATATTCTGTCCATTAGAGGCTGGTCAGCTAGGTCCAGCCTTAACTCAAAGAACAATTTATATGTGCAAACATCCAGAGGAAAAGGTTTACTGGGAGTCATCCAAGAAATCATGGAAGCAACACACATACAGCCACACACACACACACACACACACACACACACACACACAGACACAGATACACACACAGACACACACACAGACACAGATACACACACACAGACACACACACAGACATACATACACACACACACAGCCACTGCCATAGACACAGCCACACACACAGACACACACACACACACACACACACACACACACACACACACACACACACACACACACACACACCTTTCTACCCTATAGTTATGACATAATAACAGATTTCTGTATTTGCTTCTGTTGTCACTGCCATCTAGCTCATTGTAGCTCACTGGGAAATCATGGACAATCTTCCTCAAAATCCATGAATAAGCCGCTATTATCTGAAGTTTTGTGTTCTTTCAAATTCATCCAAAGCTTAATATAACTGAATTTAGACAACCTTCATCCAGAAAACGTTTGTTGAGTTGTGACAAAGATCATAAAAGGTATTGCTCCTTCTCAATCTGTCTCCTGTTTTCCCTGCATCATTTGGTCCCATGCTTTTTGTCTCACCTGAATACACAGCTAGAAGATGGTCATTGTAATCCATGAAGAGATTCATTATAAATGTTTGAATTGACAGGTAAATTAATTCTGGACTTTCAAGTATTCAGCACTTTGAGAAAATATTTTTATTATTAAATCATCTAGTTAATGGCATTTTTTCATGGTAGACTGTACTGACTAATATACTTACTTAGCTCAAGTGGATTCAGTTACTTTGGTCTGTCTTTCCATGCATACATACATGAGCATCTTATACTGGAGTTTGTCCCTTGCCAGGTTCCATTTACTTTCCTGTCTCCTGTTGTCATTATGACCTGACTGGTGGTGTTTGCTCTGGGAGTGGACTCTATTTACATGCCAAGAGATAACTTTTACATTCTGGAGGTTCATGCCAAGCCATCTCCAGTACTGTTTAACTACTCCATCTTTGATTTATGTTTCTGATAAATCTTTATTTTTTAAAAACTGTGGCATTCTTCAAGGAAGACACTAATGAGCCTCAAAGAAAATACTAGGCCTTGGGAATACTATCGACCCATGTCTATAGTTCTGATATTTTCTTTTCTTACTTTTACATCATTATAGATTTCTGCCTAATGGCAGGGTAGTCCAGAAGCTTGTAATTTATACCCTTTGTTAAAAGACAGAACTTACATCTATTTACAAGTGATATTTACAAAATACTCAGATACCTTTTGAAAATATAAGAAAGTTCTCAAATATTGTATCTTCTGTTTAAAAAAATAAGAAAGATGGGCTTTCAGGTTAATTTGATTTCCATTGGAGACTTGCAAAGCAGCACATGGATGAAAGTAATGGTATATAGTAAGTGGATTTTAAGGAATGCCCTCCCCCAAGTTTTACTTCATTATTATTGATATTTGAGTATGTGGACAATAATAAAATTAAGTTTAACACAGAGCGAGGAAGGTGACAAATGGAGGCTTATAAATTAATGAGATACTTTTAAAAATTCATAAAGATTTTATTCAGACATTGAGATACAGCTGTAAGATATGAAAGAGTGTCCAATTAGAAGCAGGATAGATGGGGCAGTAGGGAGTTTCTAGACAATTATATTAGAATTTCAACACAGTTATCACTAAATCCAAGAATTTGTTCAAAGAGAAAAGGACTGATGGAGTGAAATCATGTTGTTGGCACCTTGCCCTCCTGCCTTGCAGCAATCAGTCAGAAGACTGAAGCTTAGTGGGTCCATTTGATGATACTGAACATAGCGTTTACTCAGGAACCTCAAGAGACTAGAGAGGTCTAAGAACTGTTGATTTCCATTGGTCAGGCCTTCAAACAACATTTAATCTTGGGGACAGCCACTTAACTGCTCCAGGGCCTCCATGCTATGATTCATCTTTGCTATCAAACTTGTCCAAGGCATACTTGATATCACTCTTGTGTTCTGTAGATATAGTGGGTTGTTTATGAGCCACTCTTGAACCCCCCATCAGTGGGCAAAGCTGTCAGGACAGAGCAGTAAGAAACACCACCATTGAGAAAGAGGCCATGCTGCACTATGGATCTTACTTCACCCTCTACAGTCTTAGCTTGATTTGCTTGCTCCCCTGCCTTGCAGCTTAGGTGAGCTCATTGTACAGGTTCCTGTGCTTCTGTGGATCTCTTTGTATTCTTCTGTTATTGGACAAATGTGAATCTTTGGGGTTTTGAGATCAGGGGCAGTTGCGCTGCATTGGCTGCTGTTCCCAGCAGAGTGGTTTGATAGCAGTGTTTCTCTTGGGTTTACAAATTAGAGCATTATTAAGACTAATAAAACAAATATAAGCATTGATATCCTATATTCCAACTTCAATTATGGGCCTTTACAACACAAATTATGCTTATTCATGTTTATGTTTCTTGTGACTCATAGCTTGATAGTTTAATCAATAATCATTAATTGTGTATTATTCAAAGATATTCTGACAACGCATTTCAGTTGTTCTTATTTTGTAATGTCCTACTGCTTTGCACATTTTAGTGAAATGTTTTAATAATGAAAATCTTCCTTAAAAGTCAATTAGGTAGCTTTATCACCAAAAACTAAATATTCTTAGGACTTTTACAACTATGCATATCCAATATTATAAGCTGAATTTTTATTTTTATTGCTCAGATTTTAAAATATCCTAATGAATTTATATTTGTGTAATGTTTTAATGATTGACAAGCTTTCTTATCAATGCAACTTATAATGAACTTATTAAGATCCAGGCAAATCTGCATTCTATTCTGACACACTTAAGGAATAACATTTTTATCCATTGTACTGATTTTAAGCCTTAGTAATCTTAATGGCATGTCCGAATCACCTTTTCTGCAGTTTGATGCAACATCAAATAGAGGATATAATGGATAGAAATGTATTTGAGGGCGCAAAAAAAACTTGGAATTATTATTCCTTTTTATGACATTTGGTAGTTCAAATCTAGTTCAATTAAATTTCTTTGAGAAAGAAGTTTGTTATAAGAGAGCTGGATATCCAAAATCAATCCAATATTTAGAAGCTTTATTACAATAAAAGCTTAGATGCATAAAGGATGTTAGAACACATCTCTTATAAATGGCTTCTGCCTACATAGTGGCTGACAGTTGACCCTCTGCATGTTCATCATTTAAAAAATATTTCTAAATTGTATGATAAATTACTTAGCTTCAAAATTTTAAGGGATATATATATATATATATATATATATATATATATATATTTAAAGAAAATAACATATATATGGCTAAGAGATTTAGTTAAGACCATAACTTTCTTCAGCTTTCTTCATTTGTATACATGTTCAGCTCATTCTTGAATCAGCATTTGCTGCATATGGAAACAATATAATGAGTTAGGATGATCTATTTTATTTAATTGAAACATGACTAAATAAAATAAGTTTTAAAACTGTCCATGGATTTTAGGTAGTAGTTTAAAGCTGCATCTACCAGAATAAGTTCTAAGAAGTTTGTTTATGTGCAATCATAAAGACAGAATCAATGTGTGTTCTCAACACCACCATGTTCCTGACAGAAAATAAAAAAGATATTGTGGTTGTCCTGTAGAGATAATGTTGGATTGGGGGACTTATATCTCAAAGGAAGAATATAAGTGTACTATTTCCAGTTATGATAAGTACTGACAAGACTGGGACAGCATGTGAGATGGAGTACAGTATTGGTATGGTATTTTATTCATTACATACTGATGACCTTGGGAGAGCCTGCTCCAAGACTGCTACCAGGGTATGAAAAAAATCCACAAATACTGTGAGGGCTAGACTTTTCTATCTGAGGAGAAAATAAGGAAGCACAATTCTTTCAGATGGTAACTTTCTCTTTTACAAAATCTAAAAAAAAGTCCTCTCTCTGAAAATCTTCCTGTATTCACACAGCTACATTCTTTACATACAGATATATATCTTTCTTTATACATGTATATCTCTCTCCTGCACAGCCATATATTTCCATCTCTCTCCACACAGTTACATCTCTTTCCACAGCTACATCTTCAATCTACATAGCTATACATCTCTATACACAGTTACATCTTTTTTCTATACAGCTTCATCTTCCTTTTCTCCACACAGTTACAAATCTCCACACATTTTCCACACAGTCTCCACACAGTTACATTCTCCACATCTCTCTATAGTTCTTCCTCCACCCAGCTACATCTCTTACACTTCTTTCTATACCTCTCACACTTCTTATATTCTCACCCACACTTCTTTTTATATTTCTAACACTTCTCTACACACTCAACTACATCTCCCTTTCAGCACACATACATCAACCGCCAAACTCTGGACAATTATACATTGCAAATACAGGATCTGACCCATTCTCATAATACATGATAAAGTTACACAGTTTCTCTGAGGCTAGGGAGGTCATTCTGACTGGGCATGGTGAGTAAAGTAAGCACATAGCTCTGATAGGCTAGCATTTGCAGACAGAGAGTGACATTCAAATTCAGGACTTAAACAATAAACAGGTAGTTGGCTGAATCTTGAGGTTAAGAGTTAACAGAAATTCAATTAATGCAGGGGGGTGTGTCTACCAAAGTTTCATGCCTGACCTTGGTTTAACAGACAATTGGGACATGTCCTTGTGTATTTTTTGCAGGGGTATCTAGTCTGTTTTGAATTTGTTCTAATGTCTAAAATCAGTTGAATGTATAAAAGATTATATTTGTAGCTGAGAATTTGCCTATGTGAGTCTGAGTAATGAAAATTATTCGAGTATTATTTCTATTCATCAGAATCACACAGATTAAGCAGAAATCATCTTCTGACCATCCACAGCTATATGCATGACCAGTAGATGGAATATTTTCACAAGATAAACACTCAAGTAGTGGTAAAACACTCATAGCTATTTTTATGGAAGAAATATAGTGGCACCTGAGAAAAATTACAGACAGAAGCAACCAATCATTTGCAGTCAGTGACCCCATGGTCTTTGTCAAGTGGGGTTCCCCATCAGAGAGTAATTTGTCTGGTAGGTTGACCTTTAAAGAGGATAAGGAGGGCACTGTGAGCAGAGAGAGAAGAGAAAACTAGAAGTTGGAGTGTATGAGGCTTTTTACAGGCTATGTAACCTGTAAAAACTGACATTTGTTTTGAACAAGAAAGGCAGTCTTTGTAGAAATTGGAATAAAGGGGTAAAATTAATAGCCATTATTATGTATAACTTATAAATGCTAATATTTATTAATTATATATACATATATATCATACAGCTATTATGTAATATAAGATCATATATTAAATATGTTCTGCAAATATAATAATATATAATATGTATTAGATTTTGAACATGTATCTTAGTAGGTATTTTTATTTTCTAATTGTGTTTGTCTTAATACAGGCTATGTGCCCTACTATTACACATACACTGTTCACTTTAATGTGACTCAAGGTAAGAGTTATTTGCAAAAGTGCAATTTGGAGAGATGATTCCATTTTCCCTGTCCCAAGTATAAAGCTGATAGAATAAAGAAGTGGAAACATGAAATCCTTGGATTCAAGTTGCCTATATTTTATTAATATGATGATATTTTGATATGTGAAATTGTATAGTAGAGTTTAAAGAAAAACAAATTAACTGAAAATAAATTTTAAGGATAGCTCTTAACACATTGACAAATCTTTCAGATAATAAACACATTGGGAGATTTTCTTTCCAGATGGGATGCCCCAGTTTTTCTGAAGACAGAACAGAGCAATAGCAGTTAACAAACTGGGCAGTGCATGAGAGTAGAACAAAAAGCCTGTATGAGTATATTGATGTCTACATCTGGAGACATCTACACAGCTGGATTCAAGCATTCAGTTTTCTTTCTTATCTAGGTATGCATGATGCAACTTTAGAATACTGCAATCAGGATGAGCAGGATAAGTGGAGTCTCTAGTTAAGTATAGAACTGGTGCCCACCCTAAATGAGAATAGGTACATTGTAAACATTTACTTATGCTAAGCAACATAACCAAACAAAATGCTAATTCAGATCAGAGTCGCTAGACTTGGGATTTGAAGACCATCTTACTTGTGATATTGGAGAAGAGCAGTAGTTAATAATAGATTAGTGAAGTTGAAATACTATAATAGATCAGTAAATGGTGATAAACTGATGAATGCAATAATATGAGTTATTTTAATTTTGAGAGGTTTAAATAACAGAAATTTCTGAGTATTTCTATAGAACATGATGGATCTGAGGAATTCATGGTACATGAAGAATATATATTTGGATACATGCATTACATATAAATTTAGAGGCATTGATAGGTGATTTGAATAGCAGAAGAGACAGTGACAGAGAGGGATTCATTATTCTACATGTGCTTCTGGAAATCATAGCTGCCTTTCTACCTCTTGAAATAGCACAATTGTTTTTGTAAGTTTTTATATCAGACTATCTGTGGCATGATCAACATCCTTGAGAAACCTGACACAATTGCATAAAACGGCTGAATCAGGAGATGCCAGCCCGCCATCCAGGGAGCAGCATGTAATGGCACACAGGTAAAAATCAGGGCACATGTGGTGACAAACAGATTAATAAAAATGGACTGAGTTTAAGTGTAAGAGCTAGTCAGTGGGAGGCCTGAGCTAATGGCCAAGCAGTTTTAATTAAAAAAACAAAACAACAACAACAACAAAAAAAAACATACAACTAATTACATTCTAAATTCTGAAAGTGAATAGGGTTAAAAATATGATTTGATATAGTATTATTTCTTAAAAGGTCTTTACAACTATTGATATTATCAACTATTCACATGCCATAAGTGTAGAAGTTCCTTGGGAAAACATGGAAACCTACACATATGCACTTGCTTCATAACCATGGAAACTAAAATACAAAGAAATTCATTCGGTTTGCCCAAGTTCACACAGCCAAGCCATTTCTAAATTCTATTCTTTAAAAAATCAGTGATAAGTACTAAGTAAAACAAAACCCAAACTTACAGTTTTATTGGTAATAGCTTGATAATGCAGGAGTTGATGACACGTGATACTCAGAAACTTTCCTTTGGAACCTACATTTTTCTTCAGTATTGTTATTAAAATTCTATTGTTTATGGTCGATCTAAATGCAGCTCTGAATATTCACTCCTATTTTGGGTATTCTCCATTTCCAATAGGCTCAATGTTTGTTTCCTCTTTTTTTTGGGGGGGGCGGTTCAAGACAGGGTTTCTTTGTAGCTTTGGAGCCTGTCCTGGACTAGCTCTGTAAACTAGGCTGGCCTCAAAATCACAGAGACCCACCTGCCTCTGCCTCCCAAGTGCTGGGATTACAGGCGTGTGCCTCCATCGCCCGGCCTCCTCTTAACTTAAAGAGAAACAGCTCCACATATACAACTTTTATTATACAAGCTTCATTTACAATATAACTTTGATTTCTGATAAATGGGATGGGGACAATAAAGGAATTAGGTAAACTCATTTTCCTTTTAGGGTTTGAAACAGTGCTGATTGCACACACTCTGCACTGGGGTTATGGGGACTGCTTCCTGAGCGACATTTGCTAAGTGAAACTGCATTACAGGTGATTAAGGCAGATCAAACCATTCTACGCCTCTTGTAGTGATGATCGATCTGCATTTATGGTATTCTTCTTCATGAGAGACAGTTAACTGACATTCTGTGAGTCCATGAATTCACTGCACAGACACTCATTTGGATTAACTTCTGCTAATTGCCATGGAAATGCTGGGCTTTCTGCATCAACTGTGAAATGGTCCTTCAGAGAGTGGAGTGGAAATGACTTTTGAGCATTAGCTCTTGCCAACCCTTTGGTTCTATGGTACCTCATTCAGGATCTTTGTAATTTAATTTCCTACTCTGAAATGCCACTTGCCAAATATCAGTTCAGTTCCCACCAGTATTCATCCAAATTTCATCATAAATGTCACAGACAGTACAGAATGGATCATTTTGACTTTCCTGGTGAAATTTTCAGTGCTACAATGTTGGCTTTTCTCTGTAGAAATGTTTACATGCTTTATACAGAATTTCTTTTTCCAGAATGAGCATCTAAATCCACAAACCTGTCATTTCAATATTTACAGATTATACATATTAGCTTCCACATAACGGACCAATCTTCCACTTGAATTACATTGTGGTTGAAATTTGACCTAAATTACATCCTGTTCTTGATGGTGAATATTGCCAAAAGTTGTGGGAAAACTTATTTTATTTTTCTTTAAAAAGAACTGACTTCTAATCTTTCTGGGGCTGTGATTTCTCTTGGAAGTAATAAAGTAAGACCTAGGCACAGGTCAACCATTAATCTCCAAAGAATGACTTTATATTATGTAAGCCTCTAGGAATCTTGAAATAGACTATAGTAAAAAATAATTCAGAGGTACAATTTCCCATCAATAAAATGCTACTCTATAACTAAGTCAAACAAAGAGCAAAATTTTAATGGTTTGGTGAGTGAGTAAACTGTTCCAGTCACATTGTTGGATCTATGTCATTCCAAAGACTCAGATCTAGTATGCCAGTTTTTACATGGTCTGAGTCTATGTTCTCATTCAGAGCTGAGTTGAAGTATAAAAGATGATTTATATGTATGCAATGTTACACAAATTTCAACTTCCTGTGTTTGAATTAGACTCCAATTTTATGTCATTTCTTAAAATTGTCATTAACTGAACTCTATTTAGTTGCCAAAAACAATCTTTCATTTGGAACAATCTTTTCAGTTTTTTTTCATGATGAGTCCCTTAATCCATCTGTGGATGGTTCTTATGTCTATGATATGCTATTGCTTTTCTTTGGTGATGGTATATATAAATATAGAAATTGTAATGTCTTCAAATTTCAAAATGTTTACTATAGCTCAGCTTAGCTTTTTGGTTTCATGTACCTAAGAGACATCATGTAAAATGTAATGTTCATCTAATAAATTTCATGTGTTGGAGACTGGGAAAGTAAGTAGCTTATCTCATCTACTCATTCCCAACATTGACACACTCTATGGAGAGAATGTGTTACATGATTTTTAAGTGTCAGTGAACAATTCATCAGTTCAATATCATACAATATCAGAAAGAACAAGTGAAATAAGTTTGTCAAGATCTTGTTTTAATTTTTGTTTTTTCTGTAACTTTTAATTTGGTTGCTATTTAAATATACATGATAATAAGTTGCATAATTAATGATATAGTTTGATACCTATGAATCATCTTGTTGATTTCTTTCTAAGCATATGTTTCTTTATATAAAAGGATTACAAATTAACACAATATTCTGGCTAAATAAGTATATCTTGTAAAAAATAAGTAATGTATTGCCCAGTATCATTTTATTATTAACTACTATATTTGTTTTTGTTATAGTAGTTGGAATTTATATTTATATTTCAATGAAATTTTGAAGAATTGGAATTAATCTTTAAAACTGCTATTGTTTTTGAAAACTAAAAATATCTTTTCTGTCCATCTCCCTTATTAGTAAAATGGTTGTAATGTAAATCTTGCTTACTATACTTGATTCTATTTTGGAACAAATAAATAAATCTAAGTGAAATTATTTTCAAATCCAGAAAATGCAATATAAATAAAAGCTGTTGTCATTATGCAAAAGAGTTTTTTCATGAAATGTTGAATAAATTATTTAAAAAACACTGATGTTGGCTTCTTTTCAGGGTCAGAATGAAGTTCTGAAAAATCAAATCTTGATTTGAATTCTTTGACTTATAATAAATATATAATATTTCTCTCCTGACTTCTTCTAGTGACTGCTTATGGTTTAGGTTCTCATGCATAAATAGGCATAAAAGGCTTGGAGTTGAGTATTAAGTTTGTGTCTAAAATTGAGTAATAGGATTCCAGGAAGCCCAAAGATACCACAGTTGTGAAATACTAATGGCCTGATGATGGCCATAAAGAGGTAAGTGAGGACCCATAATATGAGTTCCAATGACTCTGGGGGCCTTGTGCCATTTAGATGTTTTTATTCTTGCTTGCATTTGCTTTAGTAGTGAGATGCAGAGAGTTATATGTCACATTTATATCTGATTTTCAGGAGGAGCAGTTGGGTGTCGGAAATTGTGTGGCAATGTCAGAGTTGATAAGGATACATGAACTAAATTCATACGCTGGAGTGTGTTTGGATATGCCATAAAGTTATGAATTCTTTCATTTACTCTTTTCTAGGCTGAGTAAATTACATTTCCTACATTACTGCAGTGACTATATAATTTACTCTTGTAACTCTAAAACTTTAAATTACAAACTGTTTTATTTCTCTTTTTCTGCTGCATTCTCCCCTGTCTCATTAAACATTATTTTTAAGTGTGATTTGAAAAGGCTCAGGGGAGGAAGAAGCTATGCATGTATTATTATGGAGCATTAAAGATATTGGTTGAACTTTGTGCCATACCTGCCTTTTAAAATGTGCATTTTTTCAGATTTTTTCCTAAACTTCTAACTTAACCTAAACCAAGAATAAAGTCCAATTAATTTTCATTTTGGGGGGTTCAACATGCTTTCAAATCCAATGCTTCCCAAACTCATATGCATAAGATTTACCTGTGACTTTGCAGTTATTTAGATTCACTCATTTGACATTCTTTTTCTGTTAGTCTAGGATAGAGTCTCAGAAGCCAGGATTTTCAATAAGTGCCATGAGCTATCCAGTAGGGGGAAAAAACCCTGGAGGCTAAATTTATATAAACATTGGAAGCTCTCCACACTCTTGCAAATTTTATTTCATAAAGGAGAAAACATGCTGGAAAGAAAGGAAAACATCTCTACAAGGGAGCAGACCCTACTGGACTTCTAACTCTTGTGGACTCTTTCTAATTATGTGTGATTCTTTTTAATTTGTCTATACATCCTTTCCACTCTCCCTGAGCACACATTATTAACCTGTGCTCTAAGCTTTGTGGTGGTAAGGTTTGTTTACAGTGTACCTTTGTTCATCTAGATTAATGTAACTGTCAATGTGAAGATATTTCGACATAACGCTCCCCATCTCAGGCATCTAGCACACTAAGCAGTCACTACATGACATCTGATAAACTTTATTTTTTATATCTTGTGAAACTTGTCATACTGCTGCGGGAATTCTATTTGTGGTACTTTGTTACAATTGCAGGGCCTCATAGAGTCACACAGTTTTAAAATATCAAGATTTAGAAGTTCAAATGTGCAAAGGGGTTTGCTGCCTAATGGTTTGTTTCAGAGTTCAGTAGATTTCATTGCAGCCTTCACACAGTAGACATTCAGTCAAGGCAGGAAATAATCTGATTAAAAATTTCAGAAAACAAAGTAGGACTGTTTTCTGAGTGGAATTACAAATATGTATATTTTTAGTCTCCAAAACATGAATTTTAAAACTCAACTAACAAATGATGAAAACATAAACTTACAAATAATTCAAGGGCTTGGACAGATGACTTAGCAGTTCAAAGCATATGCTGATCTTGCAGAGGATCCTGATTCAAATCCTACCACAAACATCTAACTGTTGAAAACAACCTGTAACTCCAACTCCAGGAGATTTGATACCCACTTCTGCCCTTTATAGGTACACGACACATAACATTCATTCACACATAGAAATACACACACACACACACACACACATACACACACACACACACACATATAAATAAAGTACTTTAAATTTACTTTCTTAAGATTTGTTATTCCACAGCATTGCTTTATTATGGTTTATACACATAAACTACTTTATAGCCACTTTAAAATAGTAAATTCTCTGTACATATATAAAATGTGAAATTACAGAAATTTAATAAAGAAAAACCTAAATACCCGTGTAAACTCTTGTCCCTGATGGAATGTGTTGGTATCTTGATTTTCTGTGTAACTTTAGATAACTTATATGAAGACTGCTTTCTTCAGTTTCCTTATATTTACAGTGGTAATGTGTTAGCAAAAGGGGTAATAATTTTATTCAAAGTTAGCACAGAAATTGATAATACATACTTAAAATACAATATTGAGATTTAAATTGTATAACACAATGATTCCATGTAGTATGTAGTTTATGAATTGATTTAAAATATTTTACTTACATTAGAGAATAATAAGTAATTCTGAGTGTGTTGCTCAGCTGTCAGTTTATGTATCAAAACATGAGATAATCGTATTATAAAGGGGAAAAGATTCTTTGATTTGCATTTCTGGAGCATTTACTAAATCATTTAATTGGTCCTATTGTTTTTTGGTATTTGCATAAGAACAATCATGGTGAGCAAGTAGTGAAGCACAGTTATTCACTCCCTTATGGGCAGGTAGAGATAGACAGACTTTGTGTGTGTACATATTATGTATATATACATAGGTCCCAACAATGCCATCTAATGGATCTAATGGCCTGAACCCACCTCCAAATGTCATCTATTAAAACATCTATCTCCTCCCAATAGCACTACATCTTAGTAGTCCCAGCCTGATTACATATGCAGCTTGAGGAGATATTTCACTCTCAAACTAAAGCAAAAGGAGATTTTATCATATTGTTTTAAGACCATTCTTGTATGGAGCTAGTTGTGTCCAAAGTAGATTAGGTAAATTATTCTAAATAACAAGATAGGTGATAAAGGTGTAGTTCAGGTGCTTTAGTATTTTCCTAGCATGTATACAAGCCCAGGTTTCAATCACCAGCACCATCAAAAAGTAAAAATAAAATAATGATAATATAAAATTAAAGAAGCCAACTAAATATTTACCCTTGAAACCAAATAATTATTACCATTTTTTCTTATTGTTTTTGACTTACAGGATTCCACATGACTACTCATGTCTATTTATGATTATATGTAGTTTAATTGACAAATGCATTAAAATTTATAACTCTATATTAGATGTTTTACAATTAAGACTATTTAGTACTCTTCCTAGAATGTTGGTCCCTAGCATCCATGTTAGGTAACTCAAGGCAATCTCTAACTCCAGCTACAAGGGAATCTGACATCCTCTTTGTCTGGCCTCCATGGGCACCTATACACATGTACTCACCATAAGAGAGATAAACATACATACACATAATGATATAAAAAGGTAAGTCCTAAGTGATCTGCCATTTCTCTTACTTGAAAATATGAGAATTAGAAATGATTATAGGATACACAAAAAGAAAGTTATGGATACAAGTATAAGTTGAAATTCATATGGCTATCTTCAATATTAGCCTAATTCTGCAATAATATAAGTTTTAATAAGTGATAATTCTAACTATAAATGTACAATCATATTATAGCAATATAAAATGTGTATGTTTAAGGACTAGTGCAGTTTTGATTAAATGTAACTCATTAGTCCTCTCATTTCTTGAAAGAGTTATTAAAAAAGCACTAAACAGTTCTGTATAATGTGTAGCCACTTTTGTTTAGCTGAAGTATTAGCTTGAAGTACTGGAAGCAACTGTATGTACAAAATATAGTCTACTTGGGTTCATAGGAACTCCTCGTTTAGCTACCCCCTCGCCCAATATAAAGATTTAAATGAAGCAGAAAATTCAGTTGTGTTCATGGTTGGGTTAAAAAATTAAAAGCCACAGAACTGAGTGAGTAGAATAAGTCCATAATATAATTTCTGTGTGCTACTCTTCATTCTCTTGGCTTCAGTATTATTTCCACTATATTGTACCTGTCTTTGTTTATAAATAATAATGAGGTCTACTTTCTTTAAAATTCAAGAACCTAAATATCTCTCACATTTTATCTTTTTAAAGATTAAGTATTATATATATATCTATCTGTGTGGCTGAGATCATATATGTGTGCACTATATGTATGCAGTAGCTTTGGAGACCAGAAGAAGTTATTGGATCCATGGAAACTAGAATTATGGGTGGTTGTTATGACTCCATGGGTAGTTTGAAAGAGAATGGTCCTTGCTGTGGATAGCGCTCTGTATAAATAAAGTGCTGATTGGCCAGTAGCCAGGCAGGAAGGATAGGGTAGGCAGGACAAGGAAGAGGAGAAGGCTGGGAACAGGAAGGCTGGGAGGAGACACTGCCAGCTGCTGCCATGAGAATCAACATGTAAAGACACCGGTAAGCCACAAGCCATGTGGCAAAATATAAATTAATTAGAAATGGGCCAAATATAAGAGTAAGAGCTAGACAATGGTAGGCCTGAGCTAATGGCCAAACAGTTTAAATAATATGAATGTCTGTGTGTTTATTTTATAAATGGGTTGTTAGACTAATAGGGCTTGGCGGGGGCTGGAGAGAAGCTCTCCAATTACAAATGGCGACCAAAGTGGGGCAAGAGTTTCCACCTAAAACCTGACAAAAAAGATTCTAAAACGGATCTAAAAACAGCTTTCTAGTTGTCTCTCTCAAGTTAGGTTTGAGCTACTATGGCGGGTTCCTGGTATGTGCGTCTGACCTGCAGTGTCATGGGGATGAGGAATCTACAAGCAGCACTTTACTCTGCTGCATGTTGGATTTAGCCTTTGCTGTTTTTGTTTTGTTTTGTTTTGTTTTGTTTTGTTTTGTTTTGTTTTGTTTTGTTTTAAGGTTTCTGGGCTATGCACTGCTTTGATAGAACTGCTTCTGATAGTTGATGGTACACATGGCTCCAGACCCAGACCTGGCAGTAAACTGTACCACCGCCATGTTGGGAAGCTGAGGTGGGGGAGCCAGCAGCCACAGCAGCGTTTCAGTCTTACAAAGATGGATATTACACAGAGAATCTGGTTTGTCTTGTCTTTGGGATTTTTAACTGCAGAAAAAGATTTGATTGTAAAAGCTGTTGAGTTAAACAAATATATAAATTTTAAAGGTACCCTGACTTCAAAATTTGGATATAAGGATATATATATTTGGAAAAGAGTCTCTGCTTTTGTTTCCACAGAAAGCCGGAGGCTATGGATTTGTTCCAGATTAAGATACATCAGGTTTGATCAGCCAAGACCACCTGAAAGGTCTCTGATGACACAATGGCCCAGATGATCCAACATCCAGAATGGTTTCAAGGCAACTGGCTCAGAGGTTTACCTTCACCGACTACTCCATAATTCTAAAATTTTCTTTGTGTCCCGATAAGATACAGTGCTCCCCTCCAGCAGGAAGTAGTAAGAGAAACTATGCCCACTTTCCCAAAATTATCAAGCTGGCTTTGGAGATGGAATTGGCTCACTCCTTCTCTAAACCCAAGCACATTGTTAAAAGAAAAGCTTAAGAGATTCTTGTGTCCCAAATTAGAAGAGCCCTCTGGTGTGGGACAGAGAAAAACCAATATTTTATTTAAAACAAGGTTGATTATAAATGCAAGCTCTTTCTAAAGATAAAAAGGGGATAAGATATAGATATGATAGGATGAAAGGGTAGATTAATGAACTTACTTCTAAAGAGCAACAACTCATTTAAAATGTTTTACATTGGTATAGATTTTAGTCTATTGATACAAACTTAAAGTTAATTTTGTTATACTGTGTGTATATTTCTACTCCTGTTTAAGGTATTATGTTTATACAGCTCATTTAAAATTGTAATGAATAATTAAAAATAGATTAATAACTGGTCATCTATGATAATCATACTCATAGCCATGTTAGTTAAGTCTTACACAGAGATATTTCAGATAGGTAATCTTCAAACACTTCAAAGGTCTACAGAATATGGCATTTAAAATATTTTTAAAATTTAAACTTTCTGGACAGTGAGACATGTCTGCTCCTGGCAGCACCGATTTACTTCAGAGAGGAGGAATGGGCATTAAAGACACTTCATATGGAGTTTATCTTCACCTTGGCAAAAATAGATATTTGGGCAAGAAACTGTTCTTGCCTGGACTGCTTGATCAACTGGACATGCAGGACCCATAGAAAGGTGGCCACTGAACTTTGCTTGACAAAATGGTCCTTCAGGTTCCTGCTTCACAGAGGAAACTGCCAGACATTCTACAGAACACTGAAAAAACTGACCAAGAGACTCTAGCCCTGTGGGCTGAAGACAAATGCCCCAACTTTACAAAGGAACATTAGGTGACTGTCCAGGCTGCCAGCTGTGTTTGTCTACCCTGCAAGACTCCCGAAAGTTGCTTGCATCCTTCTCCCAGTTCCCAGGTAATATTATATCCTTCTGAGGTCTTTGATGTGGTTGAAGACTAGATAGTTATAATTTTCTCAGTTATGATAAAAGATAAGTTAGATATAAAACCTTAAACTCACAAATATAAGATAGATAGGATATCTTCTTTAATATTGTAACTGTAATTCTTGCTTGATAATTGTTTTGTTATCTGTAATTTTACTATGTGAAAGTTAACCTTCCTTTTTTAACAAAAAGAAAAGGGGAAGTGCTGTGGATATCACTCTGTATAAATAAAA
This sequence comes from Onychomys torridus, assembly GCF_903995425.1. NCBI lineage: Eukaryota > Metazoa > Chordata > Mammalia > Rodentia > Cricetidae > Onychomys > Onychomys torridus. The sequence continues at coordinate 8,412,453 of NC_050455.1, forward strand.
TGCTGATTGGCCAGTAACCAGGCAGGAAGTATAGGCGGGACAAGCAGAGAAGAGAATTCTGGGAAGTGGAAGGCAGAAAGGAGACAATGCCAGCTGCTGCCATGAGAAGCAACATGTAAAGACACTGGTAAGCCACAAGCCATGTGGCAAAGTATAGACTAACAGAAATGGGTTAATTTAAGATAGAAGAAGTAAATAACAAGAAGCCTGCCACAGCCATACAGTTTGTAAGCAATATAAGTTTCTGTGTGTTTACTTGGTTGGTTCTGAGCATCTATTGGCCTGGTGGGTGAGAGAGATTTGTCCTGACTGTGGGCCAGGCAGGAAAACTCTAAATATAATTTCCTCAGTTATGACACAAGGTAAGTTAGATTTAAACCTTGGACTCACAAATATAAGATAGATAGAATATCTTCTTTAACTATTGTAACTATAATTTTTGCTTGATAGTAGTTTTGTTATCTGTACTTTTATTATGTAAAAGTTAATCCTCCTTTTTTAACAAAAAAGAAAAGGGGAAATGCTGTGGATATCGCTCTGTATAAATAAAGTGCTGATTGGTCAGTAGCCAGGCAGGAAGGATAGGGTAGGCAGGACAAGGAAGAGGAGAAGGCTGGGAGCAGGAAGGCTGGGAGGAGACACTGCCAGCTGCTGCCATGAGAAGCAACATGTAAAGACACCAGTAAGCCACAAGCCACATGGCTTGATTAATTAGAAATGGGCCAAATATAAGAGTAAGAGCTAGACAATGGTAGGCCTGAGCCTACATGGCCAAGCAGTTTAAATAATATGAATGTCTGTGTGTTTATTTTATAAATGGGTTGTTAGACTAATAGGGCTTGGCGGGGGTTGGAGAGAAGCTCTCCAACTACAGATCCTCATAGGCTTATATGTTTATATTTGAGTGTGTGGCCCCTAATTGGTGGAAATTGTTAGGAAGAATTAAAAGGTGTGAAATTGGTGGGAGAGTTATGATCCCACGAGTTCACTTTGAGATGTAAAAAGCACACTCCATTTCTCAGTTGCCCTGCCCCCTCATGTTTGTGGGTCTGTATATAAAACTCTCAGCTACTGCTCCAGCACCATGCCTGTCTGCTTTCTGCGATGATCCTTACATGATTGTGATTGTCATGGACATTTGTAATCATGAGCCTCAAATGCTTTCCTTTATGAGTTGCCTTGGTCATGGTGTGTTTGTTAAGGCAATAGAAAAATAACTGGGACAGAAGCTGAACCCAGGTCCTCCCAAGAGCAACATGTGCTCTTAGCCACTTGGTCATCTCTCTAGCCACAATTTTTCTTAGTTTTGTTGGATAGTAATATAATATAATATTATATAATATATATATATATATACACATATATATCCAACCTTCTATAAAAACATAGCCAGAGCAAATGACAGTCTGTAAATGCACATTGTTCTGCACCCCCACCAAAACCAACACAAAATTATACAAAAGTGTGGGGCATTTACTCACCAACCCCACAGCTCCCCAGAGTTTTCTTTAGTGTGAGCTGCAGGAAATATTAGATAGAAGGATTTAGATTGTGGAGATGAACAGACAGAAAATAAAGGATAGCCTCAAGAGGGCCTGGAACCTTTTCCAATGGGCCCTAACTGTCTCTGCCCCAGGGTATTTATAGAGACACCAAGGGGTGGAGCAAAAGACCTCCTCCCCCAGCACAGTCAAGGGCATATCATCTCAGACACCTGTACTCAGACCCGTGGTCCTAATCATCCTCTGTATGTGGACATGCTGGGTAAAGCCATGAGGAACCTGAAAATGGGCTCCCACAAAAAGTAATACCTGAAAGACTCAGAAAATGCCCAAGTTAGAAATTATTTACACATGAGACAGAAAAAGTAAAATAAGCCCCCTGCAATCCCATCACAAGCTCAAACTCCACCAGAGGCTTGGCTGTTAGCAAAACGAGCCTGGGGAAGATGGTGTGGATAAAAAGGGCTATACTTAGTGCAAGATAACCTGGCTTTAAACTACTACCAGAAGGAAAATGTCATCATAACTGAAAATATGCAGAAGCTGAAAATACTGAGACAGTAATTTAGGATGGTCCATTGCAATCAGCATAACTTCTTGAAGACACAGAGGCCTGAAAAATAAGGCTCCTAGGCTGGAACGATGGCTCAGGAAATATGAGAGCACAGTGCTCTTCTGGAAAACCCAAGCTAGGTTTCCATCCATACTGGGCAAACCATAGCTGTCTGTAACTTCAGCTTTAGAGTAATCCAAAACCTCTGGCCTTAATGTGCATCTGTACTTGTGAGTATGTACTGACACACAAATACATATGCACACAATTTTGAGAAATTTATATAAGCAAACGTCTTAGTGTTGCTATTACTGTGATGAAATGCCATGCCAAAAGCAACTTGGGGAGGAAAAGGTTTATTTGGCTTATCCTTTCACACTACTGTTTATCATCAAGGAAGTCAGAACAGGAAATTTAAAAAGTCAGGAATCTGGAGGCAGGAACTGATATAGAGCCCTAAAGGGGTGCTGCTTACTGGCTTTGCTCTCTATGGCTTGCTCAACCTGCTTTCTTATAGAACTCAGGGCTGGCACTAATTTACAAAATCCCCCACAGGCTTGTCTACATCCTCATCTTATGAAGGCATTTTCTTTTTTTCATTTTTTTTTTTAATGAAGTAAAGTTGAATTTATTAAAAGCAGAAAGAAAAGTGCTCCAAGAGAAAGCAAAACACATTGCAAGGACAACTGTGGGCTTTTCAAGGGAGAGCTGAGGGCAGGCTCCTTTCTTATATAGTATTTTTATTTTATAATTAACTTAATTTCTCATATCAGCCACGGATTCCCCCATCCTCCCTCCTCCTACCCCCCAGTCCTCCTCCCCAATCCATCCCCCATTCCCACCTCCTCCAAGGCAAAGTCTCACCTGGGGAGTCAGTCCAGCCTGGCAGACTCGGCCAAGGCTGGTCCAGTGCCCTCCTCCCTACACCAAGGCTGAGCAAAGTGTTTCAGCATAGGCCCCAGGGTCCAATAAGCCAGCCCATGCACCAAGGATAGGTCCTGGCTCCACTGCCTGGGGGCCTGGCAAACAGGCATTTTCTTTAGAGTTTCCCTCCTCTCAGATGACTTTAGCGTGTGTCAAGTTGATGTTAAATTATCCATCACAATCTTCCCTTGTCAACATGACAGACATGTATCCCTGTTAAGCAACAACCTTTCCTTTCTTGTTCATTCTCAAGATAACGCATGAAGATCAACATCACAATATTAAACATTTTACAGACTTAAAAAGTCCTACAGTCTTTACAATTGTGGTCTTTTCTAAAATAAAAAATAAGTTAAATACTTTCTTACTTCAAGATGGAAAAACTAGGGCACAGTCACAATCCTACGAAAGCAAAGCAAAGCAAATTCCAGCAGTTTACGTCACTCAGTGTTCAATATCTGGCTTTCACTCACAATCTTTTTGGCTGGGCACTTCTCAGGCTCTGCAGCGTACATACCTTGTCTTCTAGATTCCTTTGGTTCACTGCTTCCACTATTCTCATTCTCTCTCTCTCTCTCTCTCTCTCTCTCTCTCTCTCTCTCTCTCTCTCTCTCTCTCATACATTAAAGAATCTGAGGTTTTTCTATTGACAGAAAAGGGTAACTTTGAGCCAGAAATAGAATGGATGAAACGAAATAAAAATTCTATACAAGATATAAAGTAAAACTTAAAATACTCCAGCTGATGAAAATTTCTCTCATAGAAGGAGGGGAAAAAAGGAAGGTACTGAAATTTTCCCCAAAAGAATGTCACTGGGTATACCAACCACACTCCAGGGCAGGCTCCAACACAAAAATGACTGCATGTTTTTGTCTGTGTGTGGGGTGGTGGTGGTGGTGGGAGGAGGAGGTATGTGTTTGGACTTTTTGTCTTGCTTTGTTTTGTAGTTTGTCTTATTGTTTTTCATTTGCTTGGTTCTTTGTTGTTTTGTTTTCTTCTTGTGTTTGCTTTTTTGAAAGAAAGAGAGAAAGAACATGGTTTATTGAGTAGGGAGCTGGGATGATCCTGGAGGAGTTGAGGGGAAGGGAAATGTGATAAAAGTATAGCATACTCCACAATCTTAAAATAATAATTAAAAAGAAAATATAAAAATTACCTGTTTACAAGAAGTATGGATAAAAAAGTAAATATTTTTAATTAAGTAAAAATTTTAAATGTATTACTTTGAAAACTCTGTGTGTGTGTGTATGAGTGTATAATGCAGCTGTGGAGGTTAGAGGACATCTTATAGTCATTTCTTTCCTTCAGGATGTTTTTTCTAGGAGATCAAAGACATTTGGCCTGTTTGACAGCAAGTAACTTCACCCACTGACTTCTCTGTCCATCTCCGTTTTACATAATAGACAATGACTGAACTAAGGAAAAAAACACTAGAAAAAGACAGTAACCAAAAACTGGTAAGGGATCAATTATAAATCTACTAGGACAAATATGAAAAATGAGTCTGTGATGAGTCTGGAGCACAACTGAGAGAAAGGAACTAATTGTCAAAGGCGTGAAGACAGTGATGAAGGAGTCAGATGAGAGCCATGACTCTGTACTGTATTGGAAAGTCTATTTGGTCTGATCTATACAAAGATGGGGCATGGTAATCATATATGAGAAATGTACATATATGCATGAAGATCTTTCCCATCTGTCAGAGCTCCAAGAAATGTTGGCTAATCGCAGATTTGAAATCCTGTTTCTATGCATCATCATTGACATAGAGGTACATAGTGTTAATGTGGAAGTGATATCCAAGGAATAACACATGGAAATTAGATGAACTTCAAACAATTTATAGTGTGGGGAAAGAAAGGCAAACTCCAAAATGAATAGAACATTTCAAAACAATACAGGGCTAGATGGAAGTCCTTCCAACTAACCAAATCTGAAACAACTTGGTCAATGAAAAACAAAAAAAATACCAATTAAAATTACATAAGCATTCAAGACTCAATACTAACATGAACAGGTGTCATGCCATATCAGCAATGTTTGACAAAAGTGAATATTTTGCATCTAATACTTAATAACCATTAGTCAAACTCATAATGAGGGACAAAGACATTCTACATGACAGTTGGCCTGGAGGACATCAATGTAATATATTACATGTGAAAGAAATGAAATGCATTGTCATATATAGATTTTAGAATAAGAAGAGGCATTAGTGCACAGTTGGTAAAATCTAAACAAGATACTCAGGTTATATAATTCTATGGTATCAGTGTGATTTTTTATAAATATACAGTAACTGCATGAAGGTACATACTGATTTTAGAAATATTATGAACATATATTCATGCTGATTTAGACTTAAAAGGGTACTTAAATATAAAACATGAAACTTACTTCCAAAAATATGAAGATAACAAAACACAGTCTCTTTGTACAGCTGTAACAGAAGATCACAGACTGAGAAATTTATCAAAAAATAGAAATTTATTTCTCATGAATTTAGAATTAAGACAAAATAATGTTTGTGGCTGATCAGGACCTTTCTGAATTCTGCATGCCTTGAGAGTAAGAAACACTGTACTGACAGGTGTGAGGGAGAAGCAAGTGTAACAATTATTGCAGAAGTCCTTTCATTAAGACCTTAAATCTCAGGGTATATAGACCTCACCTAGTCATGCTGTTGCAATGGCAATTACCTTTTGGAAAGGGACAAGTAATTCAAACCATAGCAGCCAGATGGATGGGTAGATATGTAGGTATGAGGGCAGATAGATAGACAGACAGATGGATAAATATACAAAATAGATAGGTAATATAGATAAATAGATGACTGCTGAATAGACGGAAGAAAAGTAGAATGATATAGAAAATTTATAGATGATCCATAGATAGATGATGTAAGTTATATATATATATATATATATATATATATATATATGCATATATATATATACATATATCCATATATGTAAAATTGGAAGTTGATAGAAAAGAAGGTAGCTAAAGGTATTGACACAAGGATTTAAAGAGACTGCTCAAGAATTTACTGACATGAAATAAAATAATCTTCAAAATTAGAAAATATATTCAAGACAAATATAAGAGACTATTTCCCAAGAGTTCCCAACACAGTTCCTTAAATGGACATGTCTCAGAGAGAGAAACAAATCCTGTAGGCCTTGGCAGTGTCTGACACATACACACATGCATTTACAATTACTGAAAGAAAAGGTGCCATGAATTGATGAAGGACAGGGTGGATTTGGGATGATAAAAAGGAAGGGAGAAAGTTGTTATTATAGTATCTCAAAAAATTAAAATAAATTAGTGGGTTCATTGAGGTAGTGGATTAAAGAGAAACTGGAAGAGTTCTTCCATAGAATTCAAATATTTTCTTTAACAGGTCAGAAAATTGTTTTACAAGATACACAGCTTTCAAATCAGAGATCTGTCAAACTTACTACATATTCCAGGAGTTCTAGCCAGTAGTCATAAAAATGCTAAGTTAGATACAAAAATGGATAGTAAATAGCTACTAAAAGAGAACAAAGTTAACTCAAGATACCCTTGACTTCTTGACCAGAAATATTGTGTTTCTTCAAAATCATAATGTGTCAGTCAGTAAAGACTGAAGAATCTACAAGCTTTTGAACAGACAGGAAGGGTTGTTAGGAACTTCTAAGTTAATATGTGCATAACAATAATGTTTACATTTCAATAGTTTTTTTATATATCCCCTAACTCCTCTGTTTTATCTTAATTTGCAGCTTATTTCAGGAGTATGTTTTAAAAATGTTATTATTAATAATGATGAAAAGCTAAAAAAAATGACTACTGTAAATCTCCAGTGTGATATTCTTTCATTGTCTCTTAATTATGAAGTTTAAGCCTTGCATTGTAATTAGATAATTGTATTTCGGTTAAAATTACTTTCATTTTTTATTTATCAGTATTTGTATGTTTCTCTGTGAATGTGTGCCACTTATACTCAGGGGCCTGCATATTCCTGAGGAAGTACTACATCCTCTGTAACTGAAATGACAGATTACTGTGATATGGCTCATGTGGGTCCTGGGGATCAAATTTTTAATTCTCCAGAAAACAGGCAGCATTCTTAACTGCTGAGTCAGTGTTTCATCCCAAATCATTATGTTTGTTTGCTCAAATGGGCTATAATAATAGAACAAACTAAAGCTAATCTGACTTTTTTTTTTTTTTTAATTTATGCAGGCTCTGAAACCTGGCATCAGGGAAAGCAGGATCTTTAACACAAAATTGTCTCTGAAGTTAAAATGCTTCTATATTTCACAAATAAAGTCTCAGAAATGAGGATGGCAAAATCAGATGAGAGAAAAGGGACAGAGAGGACACAGCTGCCTATCTGGAAAGGGGAGGAAATGTCTTAGTGGATTATAGAGACCCAGGAAAACAAAGGCTTCATTTAGTGGATGGCTATATGCACACTTACAGTGCTTGTAATTGGGGATGATTATGGTTAATGACTCTAGAAATGTGTACTTTCAAACCAGCAGGGTAATGTAATTTGTATCAACCTATTCAGTATCTCTTTAGGCAGTTTGCCTGGTTTAAACTTAGCCCAGCATTGGCTGCAGAGGGAACCTCTGGATGCCTCACTGCTGGCTCATATTTTATGTTCTCTCCCACTTCGTAGCCTTTCAGTATGTTCCCAGGTGAATAAAACCATGCTGAACGTCCAGGAGATAGAGGAGAAATCCACCTGCACTGGAACTTTCTGTATGTTTGTCCATGCCTCCAGGAGGAGAGCTGCCCCAATCCAATATACTCTCCTGACCATGACAGAGGCAAAATAAATACTTCATTTTTAAAGTTGTTTTTCTCAAGTCTTATGTTAGCAGACATGAAAATTAACCACAAAAATTATTGCTGTAAAGGTAATTGCTTTGACCAAACATGAAAATACGGCCTTTAAACTTCCGGGACTAGTTGAAAGCAGGAATTTGGAAACATTTGGAAAATTGGACTGTAAAACATTATAATGCTAAAAAAAAAATCTTCCTGGATATTTGGGTGAATATTCAAAAGAACAGAATGAAATAAGAATATGAACAATGAAGTCCAAACTCATGAGATTTCAGAGGGGAGCTATAGTGGGAATGGGGTTAGGAAAATATACACTACCCTTTTACAGACAACCTGTCTCCCTTTCTCCTTAGTGATCATTTTATGAGAGTTAGAATTTAAAGGTAATGGAATGATTAATCTTACAGAGGAATAGTTAAGGCAGCCTAGCAGTCAGGATCTTATCTGATTATTGCAGAAAAAGATACACATATAAAGCTATGACCATAGAATGTGGACACAGAAGAGATTAACCACTAAAACAAAGCCAATACTTTGAACTAAAACAATAGGCAATGTGCTTTGAGGCCTCTAGATAATTTTGGCTTGTTTATTCTACTACACCATCCAGGATTTAAAGGAGGAAACTCATTTGACAGACTTTGGACTAAGAAGAGAGTTCCTGAGTACTTTAATTTCGGGGTCATGTGTTCAGTCATGCACACTGCTGCACTGACAGCCCAGGGGGCTGCCTCCTGTTCAAGCCAGCAGATGATTCCTGTGCTGTGGATATTATAATGGTTTTGCAAACAAGAAAAATGTAAGAGATAGAAAGTCCCATGTTTCACGTTTCTGTTTCCACCTAGATGTCAAAAGAAGGGTTGGCAACATGTAACATAGATCAGCCTCTAAAACCATAACTTTTGACATCATAAGGGTAAAGCAGTAGAGATGCAGTAGACACCCAGATGTTTAGGGATGCCAGTAACATAAAACATCTGTCTGTAGGGGGGGGCATAAGAAATGAGTGGACTCTGCCCCCTCTCCTTCTTTCTGCTTCCTGACTATCATAACAAGAGCATCTCACTGTACCATTTTGTTCTCACTACAATGAACTGAAGCCAAAGACCCTATGAGACAAAATCCATTATTCTTATCTTAAACTGTTTCAATTAGATAATCAAATAAATTGAGAATAATTGAATACATGTTGGTTAGCATGGAAATAGTTGTATTTCATGTGTGAAAATAAGAAAACTGCATTTAGTAAAATGATTCATTGACTTCAGGATTTAGTAGTTCTACTAATTAGCTAAAAAAAATTCCTCTTTTATAGGCATGTGTAATGCTAATGTGCCTTTTCAATTTCTTTATGTTGTATTCTTAAAACAAATAATTTTAATGAAAACATGAAATAAATATGAAAGGAAATTATATCATTCAGCTGTCTATCACCATGACACAAACAGTTTGGATTATAGTTTTGATAACTCTTTTCATAGTCTGCTGGATCCACTTCCTGCTGACTGCTGTGATCAACCAAAATTATATGAAATATGTGGAACAAAACTGTTTACACTATCAGTAGCCAGAGAGCAAGGGCAGCAAGAAGAGAACAAGATGCACACAAAGTATTAAGTGGTAGAAAGTCTGAGAGAGTGTGAATCAATTCAAAGTATTTCACAACAATACCTATGAAGATGGCTTAGGTGATAATATCCCTCAAATGCAGGAGGTGGGGGGAGGTATTAGAGAATTACTATAAAAATTATAATAGAAAACAAAAGTCAGATCTCAATGTTTTAAGTGTTAGAAGATGACAAATAATATTACTATACTCCAATAATTCTGTATTTTATTTTATACTTTATGACATGAATTTTCTGCTATGTCTCCCAAAGGATCAAGAGTTTAAGTCTTGGTCCCCAGGGCAGCTGTATTTAGAGGTGATGGATTTTAAGAGGTGGTGCTTTGGAGTATTTTGTGACATTGGCAAGTTCCTGGGAATTCCTGTGCAGACAAAGTATAAGGGAAGAGAAGGGGGAAGCTTTTCAGGAGGCATCCCAGAGTCATTGTCTTAGTCTTTCCTCCCATAGCCACTGAACAGAGCTGGGGTTTGTGGATGTAGCCTAGATTTCTGTAAACACTCCTGTCATGTGATTGGACATTTTTTGGCTTCTTTGTTTCTCGTTGTAAATACATTTTTTTAAAAATCCTTTAATAGTAAAAGACAAAGGGTCTGAGCTGTGGCTGGGGGTCATGTGGGGCAATGGTCCTACCACAGCCAAGGGTGGCATCTGTTACCGTCCAAGGCCAGAAGGATGTCCAGGGTCTGTACCACCTCCTGGGACCATGTTGCTGCCCTACAGCCATGCTACTGGTGGGGCTATGCTGATCTGAGTGGCCTGAACTGTCTGTCCCCTAGGGCCATAGTGACATCTAGGTCCAAGCTGTCCCTGATGGTGTGACTGTATCCGTGGCCCTGCTATAGCTGAGGTCTGTGTTGAGGTCTATTGTCGTGTTACCATAGGAGCCCATGGGAACCATGTGGTAAACCATTGTTGAAGGACAAGGGCCTTGGTGAGCTGGTCCTGGCACTCATAGGAGAGCTGGCTCCCACATTTGGGAAAGCCAGCCCTACACCTCACCACCTTTGTGGGAGAGCTGGCTTCAATGCTCACCTTAGGGGAATGATCCCAGTAGCCCAGACTAACCAACTCAGCTGCCACTCAGGCACACATTCAGAGCTCTGAGTTGGTACTCCTCATTATCCACCCCATCTATTACTTGCTAGAGTTCAGGAAAGGACTGGTCCTGCAGAACCATAGTCATAGGATCTCCATGACTCAGTGAAACAGAAGGATGTTTGAGAAGAATTTTAATGAGTTCAGTATTGATGGTGTACCAGGAGTTAGAGGCCTTCAACCTGAGCAGCAACTCATCACACAAGGAAAATTTGTGAGTAGAGCTGTTTTTACAAAAGAGTAGACTGCATGATACATTGCAGCTCCCTATGCCACTAAGACAAATGAAGAAGTGATAGAGAGGTAGGAAAGATGGAGTGAAATGTTCTTTGTTTTTCTTTTTTCTTTTGGTCTTTGTTTTTTTAATTAATATTTTTTATTTATTATTTTTTAATTTTTATTTCTCTTTAAATTTCCTTTTGGGAGAGGCTACAAGGGTGAAGAACAGACATGGGAAATGAGTGGAATTGGGGGGGGGCATGATGTGAAATCCCCAAAGAATTACTAAAAAAATTACATCTGAAAAATTCTTTAATAAACCAACTTTTATGTTTTTCTGAGATGGGATGGATTTTGTAAGTAAATATGTCAAAATTTTGCTTAATATGGTCGATGGAGGGAGTACCAGAACAGCCAGGGCTGCACAAAGAAACTCTCTGTCTTGAAAAACAAAAGGGAAAAACTTTACTAAATAGAACACAAATGTAATCATCTAGGTCTTACAGTCTTTTGGCCCCTCTGTCTCCCATTATGTTCTCTCAGCATTAAGTGTAGGTGTGGTGTTGCTACATCAGGTGAGGATGAGCACTGGATAGGCAGTTGCTCTTTGTATGTTGATCAGTTGTTGATTTCTATAATGGTCTCTGTCTAAAGATGCTTCTTTAATGAGTGGGGAGAGCTACACCTATCTGTGGGTAGAAGAGGAAGTAACGCAGTTAGAAATCATACTGGTTCAGGATAGTGGCAGTAGTAGGCTGTCTTCTAAGATCCATGACCTCACCAGTCATGGGGAGTTAGCTAGATTTATGGCACCATGTGTGAATTCCAGAATAAAGCTTTTTATTTTTTCCTCAAATGTTTAGACTTCATTCCTCAGCTGGACACACTATTTCATAGTCAAGCTATGCCAGCTTCACAATCCTCCTTGGTGATGGAAGGGAGGAGACTTCTTTTGTTTTTATAACAACTTTTTCTTCTTTCTTCTTAGGTGTCTCATTAATAACTACCCCACTGAATGACTAGGCTACAAAGCTCAGGTCACAAGAACATCTGTCCCAGTGATTTCTAGTATGATGTAATTAACTAGAATGAGGTGCTTTTCCCAAAAAGATGACTGAATCACAGTGACAAGAGCCTCATCAAATGATCTGCTCTTCCACGGAGTGCTCATTTGGACATCACTCAAGTCACAGACATACTTTTGTCTCAGTTAACTGAGAGCTGGATTTATTTTCTCTTAGACATTTGTCCCTCTTCACTTCCTCATACTGGGAATTGAACCAGGGTGTGTTGCCTACTAGGCAAGAGCCTTAAAACTGAACTACAGCCCCAATCTTTGTAACCTTTTTCTGTTGAAATAAAGTCTCACTGTGTTGTTCAGGCTGTCCATGAACTACCTGTGACACTGGCAGCTTAAAATTTCCCGATTCTCTTGCTGCAATCGGCCAGCTGACACCACAAATCTTAGCTATCACAACTAAAAATAGTGAGTTTTCTATGAAAATGCCCTGTACTACAATATCTCTCCTTTGAACGTTTTTCTATTGTCTTCCTTAGGTCAGTATGGCCCTGCTTCCCACACTAAAGGGAGGAAAATGGAACACGCACTTTTCTTCCGATCCTACTTCTCTCTGGAACCTACCCTGCTCACTTCTATACTCCAGTGTCCCTTGAAATTATGTTTTAGAAAATTCATCAATAACTATAGTTTCTTAAAGGTATATTTTGAATATAAATGTATAGCTGTAAGTTTATTTATTTTTTGGTGACTTCATAATTTTTTCAAAGCATTTTATTGCCCATCAAACATTGACCAGATAAATATTACTACTTACCATCCAAAAGTATTCCAGATTCAGCACTCTGTTTCGAAATTTGTAATCCATCAATATTATTCAGTATGTAATGTTATACCTATCTGGAGCCAAAACAACTACCACCTTGTCTTTAATTACTCCCCTTATCAAATGTCATTGTGAGATTTCAAGATAACATAGGCATTTTCTATACATTATTCTGTCTCTTTAAAATATTCTTGGGATATCACTAGGACTAACAGATACATTTTTGACAATCTATATGATCAAAAGTAATTGTAATAGGTTAGAGTAGAGGCAGCCGCCCATGGTCTTTTATTATTTATGGCACCCTGGGTGCTTACAATACAGAGAATTGAAATGTTAACCACATTAATAACATTGTAAGAGTGGAATTTTGTGATGTATGTGTCTGAAGAGGCTAACGCACATCTATCAAGCCCCTATGTAGACACTGACTCAACATAAAAGGTCAGACCAGCTAGATGAAATATGTATTTCTCAAGCATTTGGAACAGCTCCTATTCTGTTCTGCATTTACAGTATGTGATACTATGTGTGATGTTGTGAAGACATACAAAGCTAGTAAGTTAAACACCAGATGCGCTTGGAAATTTCCAGTCTGTTGCAAGGAACACAATAAACAAGGTGTCAGTGTTGCTTTTTCCAGATGTTTTTACTGTAAAGCCAGGAAAGGAAGTGAGGGGAGGTCGGTGTTAAATACATACTAAGTCAGATGATGCTTCCTGATACTACTTCAAACTGAGTACACTGGAATATCTTATAGAAAGAATGAGACTAAATTGCCAGAGCATACTTCTCTAGGAAAATGACCCTTTTTCCTTAATGGCAACTGTTTGACACTTTCAACAGTGTTGCTTGCTAAGAAAAAAAAAAAAAAAAAAAAAAAAGGCTTTTTAATTGTGCTCTGAGGCCTGCATTATATGCCCCGTTACTGTGGCTGCCAGCAATAAAAAAACTTTTTTTTTTCTAAGAAGTATGATTCTACTTAGGGAGTGTGGGCAGGGGTCAGACTTGTCCATGCCACAGAGGCATTGGAAAGAGATGCTTTTTCAAGGATGTATGTTTTAATTTATAGCTTTTAAACAATGTATCTTTCTTCACTGACTTAATTCAGGTTAGATAATATATTCTGTAGATCAAGGGCAATGTTAGTGACTTTTCAATAAAAAGACTTAATTAAACATTAGAATCCAAAGAAGTGATGGGCACTCAGAAATGGATTTAGAAAAAGCAGGTCTTTTCGTCTCATAATTTTTCTTTTAAAATGTAATTGAATTTCTTAATCATCTCAAAAATAAATGTTAGAGATAAGAGTGAATCAGAAAAATATTGATCAATTTCTCTTTCTCTTTTTTCACAAGAAAGCCTAAAAATTTAGTTCTAACAATGCTGAAATGGCTTTTTTCACAGTTGTGTAGTAAATATATAACAAGTCCTTGAATATAATTCTAAAAGGGTGCCTGAGTCAAAGGTTCTCCGTAGAATCAAAACTAGCTGTGTACAACAGACAAAGATGGAGGGAGAATGAAAGATTGAAAACAGAAACAGATGGAAGGCTGGTCCACTGGAGACTGGAGCAGAATTGGTATTTCAGCCTAAAAGTAAGCTGGGAGTAGGATTTCTCCATTAGATGACTCTTTTTATCTTATTTGTCTTCTGAAGGTCTTCAGCTATTAGAGGTATATTCCAGTACACTCAAAGTCTAGGAGGTTGTCTGTTGATCTACCTGGCAATAGTGGCTGGAGGAAGATCAGAGGTTAAAAGCACTACCCCACAAGTGGAAGAACAGAAATTAGGCACAAGCACTGTACAAGTACCAGTGATATCCCATAGGTATACACACACATACACACTCACACACATACACACACACACCATGCACATATATCTCATAGACATAGACACTAGTATTTCTTACAGACATACAGACACATACATTCACGAAACACACATTCTCATAAATTTCACTAATATACACATATTCATTTGTCTGTCACAGAATTGTAGACACAAACACACAACACATTAACAGTACTATTTAATAAAACAATGGACACAATGTTTTGGCCAATTGATATATAAAAATAACACATACACACACACACACACACACACACACACACACACACACACACACACATTGTAAGTGTCTGCCCTTACTAAATTATTCAAAGTAGGCATGGCTGTCAAACACTGGGTGGTAATGTTAATCTATCCACTCCTGAATCCTTTTATATGATATCATTCTAATGTCTTTTTATATCCAATATTCCATTATCAATTTATCTTCACTTTCTCATTTCTTGCACACATGGTATAAAACATGCATAATTATTCTCCATTTATTTTTCACAAGAAAAATATTATTTCATAATTCACTCAACAATTATGAGTATCTGGAATAAGCTGAGTATTCCTTCAAGCAAACCATCTTACCTTTACCCACCTCTTCCAGCCTCCTTAGCATTAAGTTCTATGTACATAGCTGTGTGTATGCTTATGAGTGGGGAGGGGCATGTATGAGTGTTCACCTGTATATTTCTCCCCAGCTGAGATGTATTCTTATTCAGTTTAGTGTCAAGCATAACACATGTTTCAAAGCTCAGAGGCACCTAATATACCTGGCTCTCAAAGCATTATAATCAGACACAACTCCTGGCAGAGTTCAAGCTAAACAGATCGGGGCTAAGGTTCAAAATGGTCACTACACATCATAGTTATCCAGTGGGTAGGTTTGTCATTAAAAGGAGACAAGTGACAATGGCCTATCTCCTAGAGGGTCTATTAATATCTGAAAAAGAGACTGTGAGTCCTCACATCTCCATTCTGCACTGAATCTGATGATCATGTATCCCCAAAAGCAAATATTTAGAAAAATACTGTGTTTTATCTTTGGCACAGCATACTCTTCTACAGAGCAAGCCTCAAAAAATGCTTTATATACTCTGAGTAGTCATTCTGTTAAAAGAACAGTTTGCCTACCAGTAAGCCATATTGAAACCAGTGACTATTAATCATTTCTTAACTTTGTTACAGTTTTTAGATAACTATATCAGATTTTTCACAGAGACTTAAATTAATGAACAATTATGAAGGTGCATTTCCGGGCAAGTAGCCAGAGGGGGCACCAGGTAACCTCAGAAGCACACTTTGTAATGATGTGTGACATCACCTTAACCTTTATTTCTGCCTTTCTTTGTACTTTGTTCATTTGCTTTTCTCTGCCTGACATTTATTACATTTTTCTCCCTCCCTTCCCTGTCTATATTTAGCTAAAAGTTATCTTGAACATGTCCTCTAACCCTGGTAAACATAATTTTTTTCCCTATAACCGAGAAGTGAACTCCACCTCCAGCTATGAGCTCATAATTTTGTCATGTAATTCTGTTTTCCAGGAGCCAAGATACCATTGATTGAAACCATCTGCTTGTCTCTTGTTCACATATAAGTATTTCTCCAATCGGAACTCATGGGAAGATGAATGGATGACTACCCCCTTTCTGTTCCCACTCCTTCTTCTTCTGACCCAGCCAACTGCAAGTCTTAGAGTGCTATTCATCTCCGATGTCTCAGTAAGAGAGTCCTGTGGGAAACTCTGCGTTGACATGTTTCTGGGAAGATAACACTCTGGACTTGCAGTGATATGTTTAGTTCTTTCAGTCATAATGAGTGAGACACCAAAACAATGTTCCGAATTTCTTCATCCACAATACAGAATGATTTCATTCCTTGCCTTTCCCTATGAAAGCTGTTTGTGAAGAATGATGATGCTTAGGTTCTGAGGGGAATAAAATCCCACCATTTTAAAGAATAGTTCAACCTGTGCCAAAGTCTTTCAAACTGTTTCCTGATTTCTCATTTTGTCCACATATGAGTCTGTGTCATGTTACAAATTATGTAATATAAAGAAGAGTACATCCAAATAGGACTGTGTTGACCTGGTTTCCAACTCTAACACTACAAATAATTTTGTGATATTGAGTTTGTATTTAACTCTCCAAATAATTTCATGTCTTCTCAAAAAGTAGTGTAACACAGTAGTGGTTTTATATTATTAGGGTGTCAGTTGACTTTTAAAGCAGAATTGATCTTTTCTCTTTCATGTAAATAAGATATGAAATGATATTTGGAAGAAATGTTCACTGAGTTTTTTAAAGAGAACACATTGTTTTCTGTTTGCTTTGTCATTTATAAAAGACACCATTTCACAATGATGTTAATCTAAATTGTATGATATCCATCAACACCCTAGAAGTTGTAATAATGTTATTCATTGAAAACCCTTTAAGAGTTGTGGTGATGTGAGTGATATTTAAACATCATTATTCTGAAGTAATAATGTAGAACAAGATATTGCGCCATCCACAGTATGCATTGGTGATATGTATAATTGTATATAACTGTTAGATGCACAGAGATGGATATATGATGAATATATTATTTAATAATTTCACTTGTATAAATGCTTGGTAATTTTACAGGTCTGTGGTTTTACTAATTTCCTTAATAATGAAATTAAAATTAACCATTTCTTCATTATGATAATGTTAATTAGCTCGTTATTCTACATAGGATTTGAAGTGGTATTAGACATTATTGGGAAATTTTGCTTTCTGGACAAATAATGTGGTATGAATGCATTGACCTTTAGAAAACTCATTTTTTCTAGGATATAATTTATTACTTTGTTTTCTTTCTTTTTAAAATTTTAAACCTTATTATTTACCAATTGCAAATTTAGAAAAAGGTCACATACTGAAATTGAAAGGCTACAAAGACTATGCAACTCAATAAACTTCTATACAGTTTAAGTAGACAATAAGAACAATAAGAATAAGTCTGTGGAGCTTAACATTGGTTCAATACATTTTTGATACATGTATCCACCACAAATAAACAAAAGTCAATGACAAACTGGAAAGACAACCAGCTTTCTATCTTTTTCATAATTCTTGTGCATTGCCTACAACCAGTCCTTCCTCCATAGTACTGAAACTTTCTTTTTCTCTTTCCTACATTTTATACTGCATCCATATGTGTTTGTTTCTATCTATGCATACATTATGAGCTAGACTCCACATGTGGTGGAAGAACACGTGGTGCTTCTCTTTTTTACATTCTGTAACCTTGTGTAATATAATACATTCTAAATCACCCATTTTCCCAAAATATTATGATTCCCTTGTTCTTTAGAACTGAACAGTATTCACAATTACACACATATATCCACATATCCCCCCCCACAGGCACATACAAACACACACACACACACACACACACACACACACACACACACACACACACACACACACATATATCTTTCATTATCTGTTTATTTGTTGATTAACAACTGGGTTGATTGCAATTCTGTGTATAGTGACAAGGAAGTGACAAACATAGGCTGCAGATCTCTCTATGGTAGGACATGAGTAGTCTGGAGCTACACCCAATAGTGAAATAGGGTGATTTGATATGTCTTTTTCATTTCTTAGGAAATCTCCAAACTGGTTCCCACACAGACTGTATAAATTTCTTATCTCACCAATAGTGAATAAGGGTTCCTTTCTCCTAACGTCTTCTTTAATATATGCTTTCGAATTTATTGATGATAGCCACTCTGACTGGGATTTATTCAGTTCATTTGCCAATTTATTGATAGGCAATTATATGTTTTTAGTATTTAACTGTTGGAGATTCTTTGTAAGTTTTGGATATTAGCCCATTGTCTGCAGTGTTGCTGAAGAGATTCTCTCTGATTCTGTAGACTGTCCGTTTGCTCTGCTGATTGTATCCTGTGCTGTACAGAGACGTTTTGTTATTATATAGCTTCATTTGTTGATACTTAAGGTTAGTTCCTGGCCAATGGAGTTCTATTCACAAAGTTGTTGCCTACCTTAGTATTGTGAAGGATATCCCCCATGTTTTCTCCTAGAAATTTCAGCTTATCAAGCATTAAGATTGGGATCCATTTTAAATTGATTGAGTGTAAGGTGAAAGGTAATTATATAAATTCATTCTTGCTGGTTGAATCCAGGTTTTCCAGTACCATTACCTAAATGGTCTAACTTTTTTTCTAATGTATTTTAGCTTTCTTTGTCAAAAACAAAACAAAACAAAACAAACAAACAAACAACAACAACAAAAAAAAAAAACAAGCAAAAAACCAAAATGCCTTAGGGTGATTTTTCTGTGAGATTTTGTCTCCTAGAAATTTCAGAAGCTACACCCATAAAGTCTTTCAACCTGAGTGTCTAAGCATGAGCTGAGCAAGTATAACAACAATAAACATGCTTATAATAGATGGGGGAAAGACCATGGGGTATCACCATAAACAGACAACTAAGAAACACTGAAAGCAAGTATTTTGTTGAGAATTTTTACATATAGATTCAACAAAGAAATTGCTGTATAGTTTTCTTTTTGTGAAAATGTCTTTACTTTGTCTTGGTATTACTATATTACTGACTTCTTAATATAAGGGGAAAAGCATAATCCTACCTCACCTTGATGTGCCATGCTTTGTTGGCATCCACTGAAGCCTTGCCCCTTTCTAAACAGAAACAGAGGAGGAGCAAATGGAAGGACAGAAGGGAGGAGGGGGATGGGAATGGGAGGAGAGTCGGGAGAGGAAACTGTGGTAGGGAAGTATAATAAATGAAGCATTTAATTAATAAAAAGAAAAATATATTACTGACTTCATAAATTGATCTCAGTAGTTTTCCATAATTGTCTATTTTGTAGAGCAAATTAGGAAGTTTGGGCTGAGGTCTTCCTTGAAAGTTAGTAGAATTCAGCAGTTAATCTATCTGCTTCTAGGATTGTCTTTGAGAAGAAGATTTTAATAACAGTTATAATCTCATGCTTGTAGTGGGTCTATTCATATCATTAGGGCTTAATTTTGGTAGATAATATACGTTTAAAAATTCTTCAATTTATTCTGGGTTATCTGCCTTTTCAGAGTATAAATTTTCAGAGTCATTTATCATTATTTCCATTGTTTCCTTGGAGATGTTGTAATGACATCCCTTTGCTCTCTAACTTTGTTTTATTTATTTATTTATTTATTTTTCTCCTTCCTCTTTCTCTCAGACTAACTCAGGATTTGTCCATCTAATGAACTTTAACACAGAACCAGATCTTTGATTTTGTATATTGTTCTTTTAATCTCTTTTCATTGATTTGTTTCCTAATCTTTATTAATTTTTATATTGTCTGTATTTTTTAATGGCTACTTGTTGTTTTTCAATAGTATCGAGGTCTGTTGTTATCTTGCTTAATTGATATCACTGAGATTTTTAGATATAGGCACTTATTGGTATAAACTTTTCTCTTAAGACCTTCTTGGTTATGTACTGGAAGTTCTGATAGGATGTGTTTTTGTAATAATTTGTTGCTGGGCTGTTTTTATTCACTCTCTAATTTCTTTCTTTATATTTTCTAAAAATAAGTAACATAGTTTTTCTACTGTGCTTAGTACAAGCAAAACAGAGTAAAAGATATTCACTGCCTTTGGGGATTTTACCATGTCATAACGGAAACATATTGATTAGAACAAGATGGTAGCATCATTTCACAGATGATCCTTCTGGATGCAGAGGATATCCCAGACATTAAGATGATGCCAAAAACCATGGATAACACAAACCTTAGAGATAAATGTTTGCTCTTATGAATGCATAACTATCATCAAATTTAATCTGTATGTTAGGCATATTGAAAGAGTAACAGTAATTAATAATAAAATAAAGCAAAGTAGCTTGGTATCTTGAAATATATTCATGACCTTTTTCTCTAAAAAAATGTCTTATTTTACTGTGCATATTCTTGTAATGATGATAACAGACACTGATGATAAGAGACTGGATGAGGCCTCCAGTCTTCTCCAATATCACACATTTCCCTGTCAATCAGAGTATATTCTCTGTTTATGGGTTCCACACACAAGTTGCTGCTTTTTCATATAACTAAGTAATTATCGCATGATAATAACTTTCACTGATTGAAATGGAACAAAATAGTCGAGTTCTAGTTTTCTTTTTCACATTTTCACAGAAAATACATTTTTTAAAAATTGTAGATCTTGGTAAACTCAGGAAAAAGAGTTGTTTACTTCTTTTTGACAAATGAAAGCAATCATCATCACCACTCTTATCATTTGAGATTCACAAACATCATATCAATAAACCCAATAGCTGAGTTGGTTTCTAGGTAAAGTATGGTCTAAAGTGCATCTAATGTGGATAGTTGGTGGGATATAGCAATACAGCATAAGCATGCATGATGCCACTCAGAGCAATGTAAATTATTTATTTCAGGAAATTTCTCTCAATATTTTTAGGATCATAATTCACAGTGATTAACTAAAAACATGAAGAAAGCAAAACTGCAACCACATTGAGACTACTTTGCTTCTTATGTTTTCAGGTCTCAACATGCACAGCAGAGAAAAGCAAAGAGAGATTTACAACTGAGGAAAATGTAGGATGTCATCAGTGAAGACAGATTTTTAATGAACTTCTGGAAAATCAAGATAGATGAACAATTACATAATTAATCATAGGTCATGAAGATATAAATCTAGAACACGTGAAAAGGGAGTTTAAATGATGAAGCCTATGCTTCCCCGGTTAAACCCTAAAGTATAGCAGAAAAGGAAATGGCACATTTTTGGAGGACCAGAGACATAAATGGATTCAAGAACAAGATGGTAAGTGAGACATTTGTAAGGGACAATAAAGTACTCATATCTCTGCCTACAAACTCATTGTTGGTAACATTCAACACTGGAAAGTATCATTCCTCCACATTGTATGAAGTTGTTAAAAAATAAAGTGGACATTGTAAGTGGTAGAAACTAGGAGTGAAATCTGCCTTGCAATGGGATGAATGTGTCCCTGAGCACAAGTCACCTCATGATTTCTTACTTGAAGCAATTCCTTCTAAATAAAGTCACTCTTCTTGGTCTCTATTACTAACTATTGACTAGATACCATGATTTCTCAGCTCAAGAAACCACTGCAAGATACAGAATTAAAAAGAAGGCAATCTAAATGGAAACTGATGGTGTCAAGATAGTCTTAATTTAAGAAACCAAATAATTTTTAAAGTTTTTTTAATGAGCATATTCAGAAAAATTTTAAGATACTTGAAATACCCATAGGTGAAAATAATAATTAGAAAATTCCAGAAATAAACAGTTTCTGTAACTAAACCTGTGTGGTATTCTGAACAGTATGAAAGAAATTACTGGAATTCCAAATCAGTAAAAAGGAACAAGAAAAATAAAACCTTAGACATTCAGTCATGATTCAGTGGGTAGAAGATAAATTTGAGGCATTTATTCCTTTAATGCAATGATGGTGAAAACAAAGGTGTGCACAGGAGAAAAGATCAGGGCAGGGTGTCCAAAATTTGACGGACAGGATTTCTTGGCAACAAGAGTGAAGAAGGCAGAGGTAAAATGATTCAAGATTGCTACCAAACATTTTATGGAACAGAGAAATTAATCTAACTGTAAATGCGTGCATGCAATGTCTGTGGAGGGCAGAGGAGAGTGGTAGATTCCTTGGAACTAAAGGTACGGACAGTCAGGTGTGGGTGCTGGGAATCAAACCTGGCTCTTCTGGGAATGGAGTCAGCTGAGCAGTATCTCCAATCCAAATATGTTGCATATATTTGTATATAATGTAGTGACTATTAAATACATCTATGTCTTATACTCTGATTTATATTTATGTTAGACCTGTGTAATGAATCTATAGGTAATTTATGGATATAATAATTTGGTTTTAGTAAAGGAAGACAGTAAAGGTGAGTTGGAGGGAGGGAGCCAGCAGTGCTCATATCTTACATAATGTATATCAGGATGTAATGTTTAAGGTAATAGGATATAAATAATTACTCAAGTTTGCAGTTATAAACAAGACAGAATCTAAGAACTATGGGATAATTAATGGGGAAGAAAGAGTTTGGATATTTGGGAATGAGTTAAAATCTTCATAATTTTGAATAAGATAGTGATAGGACATTTATAAATCTGATAAATTATAAAAGTAAAATTTGATGTACTCTATATTTGTGGGTAGTGACCTGATGAATTAATGTAAAAATTTAAAAACAATTTCTTTGTGGATAGGACAACTAAGAATGATTGATAATGAGACAATGTTAATGTTCCATATTGTTGAATTATTCGATAATACAAAAAACATTTTTCACAAAATCAAACAAAAGAAATACTCATAATATAAAAAAGGATGCTGGGCGACGGTAGCTCATGCCTTTAATCCCAGCACTCAGGAGGCACAGGCAGGCAGATCTCTGTGAGTTTGAGGCTAGCCTAGGGCTACAAAGTGAATTCCAGGAAAGGTGCAAAGCTACACAGGGAAACCCTGACTCGAAAAACCAAAAAAAAAAAAAAAAAAAAAAAAAAAAAGGGTTTAAATATCTGTGCTAGGGTTCATCGAAGTACATTCACACAGTTATATTCAATTCAAATTATTTTCCTTACATCAAGTGTAATTAACCACTTAAAATGCAAGGTCATATATATGGGATATTAGTCTGTGAGAGGTTAATGTAGCTCCCAAATGCATTAGGTTTCAGTACATATTTATGCATTGTTCATTGAAAGATAATGAGGCTTAATGTTAACATTCCTCTCTTAGGACAATTTGTTTATCCTATTGTTAGTTAGCTATATTAACATTTATTAAAACATATGGATTAATGTTTTGGGTGTTTAATTTAATTTTTAGTTTTAATTTCCTTAATAACATCTATGTCTATATCATCTTTGTTTGATCCTATCTTGGAAGCTAAGTAGTATTGTGTCCAGGTAGAACTTGGAAGGAATAAATGATAATAATGTTTTCCTGAATAAATTTGAGAAAATATTCAAATATTCAAATTTTAATGGAAAATAGTCTTTGGAGATGCATTTTGAACATGTGGCCAATGCTTTGTTCAAATACTTCTGAGATGTCGCTTTGTTATTTTATTGATCACTTACAATGGGGTATTGATGTTACATAATCAAACATTTGCTACCCTGGAGACTTATGTAGAGAAACTGCACATCTGAAATTTGTAGACATGATATTCAAAAGCTCCAACTTGTCAAGTAATAGAGTATTGATGTATAACACAGTTTTCATATCAAGGGGAACAAAATGTAATTGTTCTTGAGCCAAATATGAATAAGGATGCCCTAATCATACAGATGCAGATTGCCCTAAAGAACATACTTTTATGTGAAAACAATTTTGTGAAGATTTTAAAGTTACAGAAGAAAATAAAGACACACGTCAAGTAATTTTTCGTATGTTGGTGCAAGTACTCCCTACAGTTTACAGCCAATCATGGACATTTCTGATTTAAATCTCAGATCCTTTCTGATGACGTGGTTGGCTTCTGGATTGGTAGAAGTTATTGTTAAGTTTAAACATTCCAATGATAGTCAAAAATAAGAGGTCAGTGTGGTGATATATTGTGTATGCTAATAAAATTTGCCTGAAGATCGGAGAACAGAACAAGCTACTAGATTAAACATAGAGGCCAGGCAGTGGTGACACATACTTTTTTTTTGTGGGGGGGGAGTTAGCTTTTTGAGACAGGGTTTCTCTGTGTAGCTTTGTGCCTTTCCTGGAACTCACTCTGTAGCCCAAGCAGCCCTCAAACTCACAGAGATCTGCCTGTCTCTGCCTCCCTAGTGCTGGGATTAAAGGTGTGCACCACCTTTACTAGCTGTAAGTTGCTCCCTAAAATAAACCTCTTTTTTAACTATGTGAGTTTAATAAATCCTCCAATATCACAGGGGTTGGTTACAGGATTCAAGAGAGGTGAGGTACAGTCCAGCTGGGTTCTCTGGAGAACTCTCCTAGCTCTACCATCCAGCATCCAGGATCACCAGGAACAAAGAGAGCAGGCACATCCGGATCTTGAGTCCTAAGGGCTCCTGTCTCAGCCCTGCCTCAGGGACAGGTCATAGGTAGGCATGACAGTTACCAGAAGCCTCATTGGGTGTAGTACTTCCAGGTAAAAGCTGGGACAGTTATCAACTACATGGTGGTGCTCATAAGGGAATTGAAGATTGTCACCATGATTTGCCTCTGGATCTTCAATATTTCAGTTCTCTCCAGCCACAGAGAGATATACAGTATATTGACCTTGCAGAAACTTGAACACGGGCAAGACATTATCCTAGAAACTTCCATTTATAATGGTGATGTTTAATTTATATTTGAACAATTCATGTTTTAGATACCATATCAGCATGTTTAATGTTTGCATTATATTAATACTGTAAACATTGGCAAAATCTTTTAGGAAAACACTTATTTTACAGTTGGGGAAGCAGATAATCATAGATGTGTAGCTTGTTTAAGAGACTCAGTAAACTGAAGATTAACAATGACAGAATTTCATGACAAAATGCTGGCTTCATGTGGGGCTTGCTATGGTTAGGTACCTAAAACAATTACTTTCTATCTTTCTGTTACTTATCACTAATTATACTATCAAATTCTATAAAGTTTAAACTTAGGGTACTTCTTTTTAAGAATTACTGTAAGCTGGTAATACCCTGAAAAATGGATCTCATCTAAAAAGAGTTTATTTTTAGATTTTGAGTGCAGAAAAATAAAGATGCTTGAAAATAGTGGGCAAATATGGCATCTTTGCTGGCAAAATGAGTTTTTATATCAATATAATTACAAAAATATGTAATGTATCCTTTCAAGCAGAGAGTATAGCTGGGGACTGGAGCACAGCCAACATGTTGAACATCTTGAAGAAGGGAGTTAAGGGTAATCCAAAAATTATACCCTGGCAACTCTCACCTCTGCACCTGGAAAACTAGTTTAAAGAATCTTGGAAGGTGGAACACAAATCTTCTGGGTGAGCAAAATTGGTTTGGAATAAATCAGCAAAGGCTTTGCAAATGTAAATCATTCCCTCTCTGCCTTGAAAGGATACTTTATGATGCTTAACAAAGAGTAAATAAAGGAGGGTGCCAGATGTACTCAATTTAGATTTTTCAGTGCCTCTTAAAAGAGGTATTTTTATCCTTAGCAACACCTGACGGTGGGAATGCTCGCCTACATTAGAGAACACACAAGGCGCATTTCTTACCATCTGGTCTATCTGTGGGCCAGCATTACCAGAGACCACCGAGTGAGCTCCCATGTCTGGACAAATCCATTTCTTATGGCAGGTCCTTTCCCAGGAACCTATAAATTCTTGGCAGCAGAGGTGGAGAGGGAAACTTCTGACAGTGATTAAAAACTGAAGAGCAGACAAAATGGCAGGGGTGTGGGTATTGTACTGCTCTGTAAGGAAAAAGCTGTCTGCTTATCAGAAAATGGTAAATATTTAATTTACTATTTACAATGTTGTATTCTAAGATAATTATGTTGAATTGCTGAATAGTCAAACATAGAGGAGATGAACACTGAGAAGTTAATAAAAAGAGAACAGATACATGTATCAACTGCATTGTCACTATATGTAAGAATGTGAAAAAATTATTTAAGAATAAATTTTTAACTGAGGATGGTAGAATATTTATCTATGATACACAGGTCCTGGGTTCAAGCCCCAGCACATCTCAAACTGATGCAATAATGCATGCCTCTAACACTTACCTTCAAGAGGCAGAGGCAGGAAGATCAGACATATACCCATCTTCTGCTGTGCGTGAGTGGGAGCCAGCATGGTATACCTTGGCTCCTATCTCAAAACAATAAAAATCACCATAAAATCAAATTGTGATTAAGATAGCAATGCACATAAAAATGTGGCTGTGATTAATTACAAATGCTTGATACAACTGAGTGACATCTAGTCGAATTATAAGCAGATTTCAAAGGAAAAGCAAAGATGGGTGAGGTGGTTTGTCAGATAAATGAATATTAAATAGGAACCTAATGCAAAAATATCTTTTTCCACAGAAGAATATGGTACTTTATAAGTGGAATTAACATAGTCTTATAAGGAAAACTATGAATAAATATAGCAAGAAATTTTTAAAAGAAAATTGCTCAAATGAAACTAGACTTCAAGAATTTAAAGGCTATTCTATTTCCCCTTCCCAGGAGTACCATGCATCCTCCTTAGAGTTGTCTTTGTTACTTAGTCTTTCTGGGAATGTGGGTTGTATCATAATTATCATTTACTTAACAGCTTATATACACTTATAAATGATCACATATGATGTTTGTCTTCCTGGGTTTGGGTTACCACATCAGGATAGTTTTTTGTTGTTTGTTTGTTTGTTTGTTTTTTGGGTTTTTTTTTGTTTTTGCTTTTTGTTTTTTGTTTTTTTCTATTTCCATCCATTTTCCTGGAAGTAATGTCATGTTTTTAACAGCTGAGCGATACTCCTTTGCATAAACTACATTTTCTTTATCCATTCTTTGGTGGAGGGACATCTAGGTTGTGTCCAGTTCTCGCTATAGATTTTAACAGTGGACTTGGGGCATGTAGGAATGGGAACAGGATGAATCAGGTTCAGGGCTGGAGGAAGAAAGTACAGGATGAATCAGGTTCAGGGCTGGAGGAAGAAAGTACAGGAAGAGACAGCCAGAACTGGAGGGCATTTGGGGCCATGTGGAAACCTAGTACTGTAAAAAACTCCAAGGATTCTACCAGATTCTCTATAGGAAGGACTCTTAGTAATGGAGGTTATTGGGCCTGAATCAACCATCTTCTGTAACCAGGTAATTTCCAGTGGTGGGACTGGGACACCAACCCAGCCACAAAACTCTCAGCCTACACTATCCTGCAAAATGTATGGGGCAATGGAGGCACAGAACTCATGGGAATGGCCAACCATTGAATAGTCTAATTTGTGACCCATGACACAAAAGAAAGCCCATGCCCAACACTGCCTTGACAACCAGGAATCTGAGCCTGGATAGCTCAGAGACCTACGATAGAAAAGAAAATAATCAAAATAATTCTTAATGATATTCTTATATGCTCATATATTGGTGCCTAGTGCAATTGTCATGAGAGGCTTCCCAAAGCAACTGATTGTAGTGATGTATTATGTCCTCCAATATACCGTGTCTCCCAATAAAATTTGCCTGTCTGAAGATCAGAGGAAAAAGCCAGTCACAATATAGAAGTCAGGCAATGGTAGCACATGCCTTTAATCCTATCACTTGGCAGGCAAGAATCTGTCTGGATCTATGTGAGTTCAAGGCCACACTGGGCACAGAGCCAGACATGGTGGCAAACACCTTAAATTCTAACACTAGTTAACCATGGAGGTCTAGAAGTCTGTACAAACAGACAGGAAGTGACAGAGCTGGGCAAGAATAGGACGTGTTGTAGTTGGACAGAGAGAGCAAATCAGATCACAGAACAGAAAGGCATGTAGGTATGGGTAGACAGGAAGTAGCTTGGTTTGGAAGCTGCTGAATTGCTGAGGTGAGGTTAGCTATGGCTTTCCCTATTTTCATGATCTCTTGGGTTTTCACCCCTATATCTGGCTCTGTGTTTTATTTTTTATTTAAGAAGACTGTTTAGCAATTTGTCAACAACTGATGGAGGCAGATGCAGAGACCCACAGCCAAATACTAGCCAAGCACAAGAAAGAGCCCAAGTTTGAGATCCCCACCAGCATCCCCTCCCCATTGGGAACTCCAAGAAAAAGAAAAGGAAGAATTGTCAAAGCCAGAGGGACCTGAGGACACCAAGAGATCAGGGCCACATCATCAACTAAGCAGGGCTTATTGGGGTACACAGAGACTGAAAAGACAATCCCAGAGCCAGCATGGGTCACAATTAGCTCCCCTACATGGCTGCTAGCTTGTCTTCATGGGGCTCCTAGGAGTGCGAGTGGGAATGTCTCTGACTCTTTTGCATGAACATGGGACATTTTCCTTCCTAGGTTTCTCTTCCAGCCTTGATATGAGAGTTTG
Source organism: Onychomys torridus (assembly GCF_903995425.1). Classification (NCBI taxonomy): domain Eukaryota; kingdom Metazoa; phylum Chordata; class Mammalia; order Rodentia; family Cricetidae; genus Onychomys; species Onychomys torridus. Next base: position 8,440,986 of record NC_050455.1, read on the forward strand.
TGCCTAGTCTTATTGCATCTTGTTGTGCCTTGTTCAGTTGATATGCCTGGGGGAGGGGGCTCTTTTATGAGGGGAAGGGAGGAGTGGATCTGATGGAGAGGAGAGATGAAGGGAAAGTTGGAGGAATGGAGGGAGGGAAAACTGTGGCCAGGATGTATTGTACAAAGGAAGAAGAAAAAAAGGATTTTAAAGTCTATTGAAAATTAAAACTCTATCATATATACATGAAAAAAATATAACTGAGAAAGAAGAGAACCTAGGAATGGAATGACTTTATCCATGCTGGTTGACAAATAATGTGAGAACAAGTTTCTAACGGTCATATTAAAATTCAGGATCTGTCCCAATGAACCACCATATTCAAATGTCAAAAGGAATACTTATTCCTGAGGAAAGTTTAAAATTATTTTATATTATTCTATTGGTGATGACATTATTTATCTGATTTCAAATTCCAGTGGATACAGGCTATCTCTTCTGTGTGTGTATGCATGTGTTCTGTGTGTATGTTCATACATGGCCCAAGCACATGTCTGGAGCCAGAGTCATGTCCACATTCTTCCTCAGTCTCTCTTCAACTTATTTTTTTAAAGCAGAGCACCTAACTGAATCTTTAGCTCATCCATTTAGCTAGACTGTCAGGCTAGGAAGAGCCGGGGGTCCCACTGTCTCTGATTTCCAGCACTTGCATTAAAACTAGCATCACAAAGTCCTGCTTTTTCTGAGGGACCTGAGGACCCAAACACAGGTCATCATTCTTGAGCCATCTCTCCAGGTCCCTAGTTTACAAAGAGAAATTGTTAATTTTTTTTGTTTGTTTTGTTTTGTTTTTCGAGACAAGGTTTCTCTGTGTAGCTAGACCAGGCTGGCCTCGAACTCACAGAGATCCGCCTGCCTCTGCCTCCCGAGTGCTGGGATTAAAGGCGTGCGCCACCACTGCTTGGCGAGAAATTGTTAAATTTAACCCCATAAAATTAAAGCTTCTAGATAGCAAGAAAAGGAGAGAGAGAGAGAGAAAGGAAGGAAGGAAGGGAGGGAGGGAGAGAGGGAAGGAGGGAGGGAGGAAGGGAGGAAGAAAGGAGGAAGGAAAGAAGAAAAAAGAAAGAAAGAAAAACTAAAATTTTAGGAATCAACAAAGCCATGCATTAATTATGTGACAGTCCAAAGACTAGTATTCCATCTATACCCAAGGAAGTCCTAGAAGCAAAGGACCCACACAGCAACAGGAAACCAGATGAAAGAACAGATAGCTCTTTACACAGAGCAAATATGATGGCTCTTAACCACTAATAAAATACTGACTACATTTAGTTTCATAAAATGTAGCATGAATTGGTTTTCTAAAAACCTTTTTATTTGCCCAAATAAGAGAAGAGATCCAAGCCTTATAAAGGACAGTCAAAATTTAATCATGAATATATACTCTTTGATGTAATGATTCCATTTTGGGGATTTTCTTCAAAAGATACACTCACCTGCATGAAGTTTTATATGAACAAGGATACTGAAGCAGCATTAAAGCAACACTTTATAGTATTGTGATGTGCATTGTGTTGGCATATTGTAGTGTGCTGTTTAACTGGGATGGGACTCCAGACCGAAGAATGTTCTTTCTAAGTGTTCTCCAAAACCCCACGTCCAGTGTCTGGTTGTTTCTCTGGCTTAATAACATGAAGAGGCATAAATAGCAAATGGCTAAGGGTGTTAAGAACATTGTGCCCTTAAGTAGTGGGAAGTTGTGTCCACAGAGCTCATTCCTATCTATGCCATGATGTAAAAAAATATCAAAAGTGGGAAAAGGAAACCAAACCTCATCTATGGAAAGTTAGAGAAGAGCCTTTCAATGGGGGACTCTAGTTGACTGTATCTGCTTCTCTAGTTGGTACCTACTGGACTATTTGAAGCACCTGATTTGATGCTGCTGCTGCCCTCCCCATTTTTTAACTTGAGAGACGCACATACAGAAACTTTCTGCTGAACCAGGGACCCACTCCAGCAGGATTTAAGTTGGCAGCTCAGCAGGGCAGCTCAATAGGTTGCTGCTGGATGACTTGAGCACCTTCTTTGATGGTGTTTTGATATCTATCTACTACTTGCTAGTTATTCTTTTGCTTTTGCTCAGTATATAAATAACAAGCTTACTTGTTCAAAAACCAAAAGTATAGTTTCTGCAGATCAGTCACCTGACAGTACGAAACAGGTGATTTCTTCAAAACTGAAAAGCTTCGAAATACATTTCCTGTTCTTTTTTAAAAATTTCCCTTTGATGATGGTAATTGAACCCAGGGCTCTTCACAGGCTACATTCATTCCATGATGCTAATAAGGAGCACCCTTAGTTCCAATTTTTTTCTTGTCAAGCATAGGGTTGACATATTTATTTACTTACGAGACAGAAAAGAGAATTGCCAAACATTCTAACCAATTAATTCCTAAAATAAAATTAAATTATATCATTCTTCTCTTACCTGAACAAAAGAAGGAAAAATGTTAATGTATATATAAAATTCTCTAAGAAATTAATATCACTTGAAAGTTAATTTAAGAAGTTCACCATCTTATAAATTTATATATAATTTGAGTTTTAGAGAAATGCTCCTGATCTAAAAGCCTCAACAGTATAAAATATACTACCAGATCAATAGGCCAATTAAAGGAAACACTAATGAAGAGAAGAAGTTTATTTGGTAAGTACATTGAAAGAGAGATATGAAGGGAATCAGTGAATGGGTCAGAAGTTCATTTTCAGGGAGTTGCCATGAGATTAGTTTGAAACTGAAGACATGGGACACAACCAAAGTTTATGCATAATTAATCAGCCCTCCTCAATTTGTAGTCAGGGTCATGTCATCATTGTCTGAGTTCATGTTCTTCAAGGTAGCCCAAAAAAGAGAGGCTTGTTGCTTGAGGACATGATCTGGTTGCCTTGGGCTGATGGCTCCTGCTTTGGGAGCTCTCATTAACTGGCTGATCTGAAGCTAAAGTGATTGCACATGAAGGAAGCAGTTTGAGTTCCTTAGCTCCTTTAGTTCCTCTGACCTTTGTGCCTCCAGCCATAAAGGGCGGTGATGCTGTATTAGGTGTGTCATTTTTCAGGTCATCCTTGAGTGATTAACATGTCCATGTCCCTTGGGAAGCAAATAACCCAGGATAAAGGCAAAGGTGCAAACTGAAGGCAGGGAAGGATGTATCCTGTTTAGCTACCTTGCAGAACCAAAGGATCATGGCTTTTTACTAAAAGTAATCTTGAAACGTCTGTTACATTAAACTACCTGCACTTCTGAGCACTTGGAGGTTGAGGTAGTGGATGGCTCAAACCCAGGGTTTCTTTTTAGTTAATTTTTTTAAGTTTTAATTATGTATTCATTTTTAATTTACTTGGTGGGAAGCTAGCACAGTAGAGGTCAGAGGACAAATTATGAATTCGTTCTCTCCTTCTACATTGAGGCTTCAGGGAATGGAACTCAGGTCCTCAGGACTGGCAGCCATCTGATGAGCCACATTGCCAGCCAAGCACCTCAGATTTCTGAGTAAGCCTAAGAAACACAGCAAGAACCTCATATCTAGGTAAAGAAAAATAAAAGAAATACTGCATAATAGGTTACCACAACACGACAAAATACTCTTCTCTTTATCTCTTTGCATGCTGTGGACTTTTATAAGCCACAGCATGTATGTGTAGCTGTCAGCAGGGAAAATGTTACTCATTGTAAACATTGTAAATTATTTCATGTTTTCCCAACACATACACATACTTTCTGGTCTTAGATATCTGAGAGATTTATTGTATAAAAATAGACTTTGACTTCTATTTCAAATTGTTGATAGAATATCGATGAGGAAAAAATTCCCAATTACTTGATCTTCATTACAAAGCAGCAGAATTTGAAAAATAAAATCTAAACGTGAGTGCTGTTACAGAGTCCTCTCTACATTAAATATTCAACTCCAGTGTTGTTACCTTCACCCTAGCTTGATTTGACACTGATGTAAGCAATGGTGAAAGGAATAAAGAGTGAGGGGCACTGGGCTTGTTTCAAAACTGTCTCTAGTTGACTGATGAAAGATTCTGTTATTGATGTCTGATTTCAGTATTGTGAGTCGTAGGCATGGTAGGTGTTATTGGAATGTTAGTATACACTCAGCACCTCATGAACCTTTCTTCCCAGAAGATGCTTGTGCCTGTATCATCAACCATCTGTCATTCTACACACATTTCCACATTTAAGTTTGTTTGTTTGCTTGTTGTTTTGTTTTTCCTAGATGATTTTCCCAAAGAACACTGTATCCTGATGGTTCTGTACTGTGTAAAGACCTATAGTTACAAGATTCCTCTTCACTTCTGGCTTTGTAAGATGAAGGCAGCAATGTGTAACAACTGTACTATGTTATCATCTAGGATTGGCAAGGATTTATCATTTATCTTCAATTTTTGTTGTCTACTGACCCACTTTATTAAGCTGTCTTTTCAGTTTGAGTATAGTACATTGATTTTACTTTTAATGGTATTATAGACAATCTCATGTACATTAATAATAGTAATGTGAATGAACATTTGTTGAATATTTTCATATCCACTTCATTGCCTTAGACATTTGGCATGTGCTCCATTTAATATTCATGACTTTATGTGATACAACTAATACATTTTGCAATTAGATTCTCGATGAGAGTTTTTTCTTCCACCTTACTTCATTACAGTATTTTTAGCAGCTCAACAACCTCCCAGAAAACAGATAAATAAGGAAGTAAAGTTATTCAAGGTCTGTTATTAGTAAATGTTTTATTTATATGACACAGTTTTTTTTTTCCCAATTAGGTTGTTTTTTTCCCATTAAAGTCATAATAGCTCTCACACTTGGGGCACCTAACAATGACTTCAGGAGAATAGCAAGGGACAGATGGGATCCCATGCTTCTGAGTTATCATAATCTAGAAGGCAGTTGGCTGGTAAGGCACAGCTTTCTTTTCTCTTTTCTCTTTTCTCCCATAGGAAGGTAGTAGTCACATGACAAGAAATTACAAAGCGTTAAGAATCTAAAAACCTGAACTTTAAGAGAGTGAATGGTCTCCTGTTAGGAGAGTAGCATTCACTGATCCTACTCTGGAGTAGCTGGAAGAAACCCTGAGTGAAGATTGTTATGGATTACTGTTGAAGTTACAAACTGTAGCTGAATGAGCTGCATTCTTGACTGAGTCTCTACACACCTATTGAATAGTGTGAATCCTTAACCTTGAGCTACAATTTGACACTCCAAAGACAGTGAGATATGGGTGAATTAATACTAAATCATTAGTTAGCAGATGAGAGAGACAGGGAATAAACAATGAGAAAAGCCCTGCTTCTTTAGTCCTAAGAAAGCATATGAAATTGTCTTTTATTTTCTTTGATATGAAAAAAAAACAGAATCTAAAACTGGTGAATTATTACGATTTTTAAGGTATTTATTAACTTCTTCAGAGCTGCTAAATTTTGTGGATGTGAGAAACTTATCACTGAACTATCGAAAATTAAATGAATAGTGGCTCCAAGGTGTTCACAAGCAGACAACTCTAAGAAAGAGCTGTTATGCTGGCCAGGAAACTTTGTATCATACATCTATTGAAGAAAATTGTTTTATATAGCGTGTTTCAACTTTTTAAGGTGTGAAAATAAGAGAATTGGTATGTCTTCTGTCTCTTGAGCTTACACTGATGTGTTATCGTGCTCAGGGCCCACACTGACAGTGGGATTAGGGAAGACTATGACTAGCAAGCATCTAGCCACTCACACCTTCCAAATCAACATCCTTACAAAAGAAACTCTACAGCCTCGTTATTAGGTGAAATAGAAGCTCCTGTCCTAAGCTCGCACCTCTTCCCTGCAGATGAATCATGGAGTATAAGTAAATTCATAAAGTTTAGGCTTGTAGAATAAGGATAAATTGTAAGTCAAAACCTGATTCCAGGCATTCTAGAAACTCAAAACATCTATTAAAATATCATATAAAAGTCACCTTATCTCATAGTGCATATACTGACTTATTCCAGGGTATTCAGACAGATGTCAATCAAAAATTTGGAAGAGGCTAGGCCTTTAAAACTGTGGTTATGGAAGGGTGGATGGAGGTTAGAGTGGGCAGAGGTTCACTACTCAGAACCAAAGGCATGGGCAAGGGGATTTAGCGAAAGTAACTGAATGATGTAAGATGTTTTAATTGCATGTAATTTAATTATTTTAATTGTATTGTCAAGATGTCTTTCTGAACCCTAAATTTTAGTTCTTGGTCTGAGTGTGGGAAATTGTAATACAACTTCTTATTTTTTAATAATTTTGTTATATTTTGCACAGTGATAGAAAATTTAACCATATGGCTTACTTATCATTGTATAATGTATTATATAATGACATCTCATGCTTCAAGCAATTAACTTTTGATGTAATTTTGTAAAACATCTTAGAAGAATGTGTAAGTGATTCAAAATATTCCAATTTCATAAGACTAGTGCATGTTATTAATCATTAATTATATTTAAATAAACTCCACTTCATTAGAGCTGAACTCTAAAAGAAAAAAAATGACATTTTTTTCTTGGTAAAAGATATGATAGTCTTTGATAGGTATTCTGTGAAAATCCAAATTTATAAGACCTTTACAAATTAAAATAGATACAATGCTTTTAGTTATAGCAAATGTGTCAGCTCCAAAATTTGTATATATAATGCAAGTGCATTTAAATTCCTAAGGTAGACTCTTTAAGTGACACTTTCTCAAATGAAATGTTATTATCTGTGAGAAGAATGTAGTGATCCTCAGATTTTCATTGTTTTCCCATTTATGATAAATATTTGTATTCCATCTTTATCTCCTGGTTTTCAATTTTACTGCTCCATCTGATCATCAATCATGTCTTGTGTCTTTAAAGAGTAATTGTAGAGAGCTTAAAGCAGGTCCATTTTTTGCATTGCCAATAATAAAAGAAGTATTGCTTATGGTGTCTTCTGGGGAATGCATTTGTGTCATGCACATCTGAGACACTGACGATTTCTGAAAAGAAGAGGTAAAAGAGCAGGCGGTTTAATGGCAAAGGTCTGATCAATATGAGGAGGAATTGCAATGCTTGGCTTATTCATTTCTTTTTTTTTCTTACAGAAACAGAAGAAAGGAGGATTTTAATCTCCAAGGACAGAAGTAAGTTGTGCTGAATTGCTACCACACACATCAACTCGAAGTCTGCATGGCTCATTCGTCTAGGCTGGATCCTGGTACAGCCCAGTGAAGCAATATTCCTGGCATCAGTCAGAAACTCCGAGGCAATGCATCAGATTTGCATCCACAATTTTGTTTAAAATATTCCATTTAGCCTTTCCACCCAGGAAACAAAGCCAGCACTACTCGATTATTGAACAGCCATTTTTGGATGCTAAGCTTGAGGATATTTTATTAAGAGTATGGGAAATCTGAATTTTGTGGAATGAATCATAGATTGCATTTCAAGTTTGATTTTTCTCCAAGGAAGGGAATGCATAGGAGACTAGGAGATATGAAAGATTAGCTATTTTATAGCATACTTGAAATTGCAGAGTCAAATGCTTCAGAAAGAAAAATTGTAGTGTTAGAATGGAGAGTTGCTACATAATAAAAACAGAACAAATTCACAGCTTTGACAAAATGAACTTAAACGTATAATATTAGCACGTGGTAGTTTATGTGAAGATACACACATTCTAATTGTATATTCCTGTGATTTGGGTCACAATCATCCATTTAAGCAATAAACTTAGAAAATATATACCCTTATAACTTTCAAGAGAAGGACTGCAGTCAGCTATTCTGTGCACATTATTCAGGGAATATATGCAGACACACACAGAGTTTTAGTCAGTGGAGAGTTAAGAAATAACTCTTATGTGTAGAAAAGCATTCAGATAACCATGCAGCATAGAAAGAGATGACAGCATGTGTATTCTCAAAGAGAAGCAAATAATGGAATACATATTATATATATATGATTCCATATAGATGTATGTATCTATATACATATACATACATATGTATGATTCTTAGACGTTTCAATGGCTTCAGTGTGACCTCTGGAAACTAGTGCCCAGTATCTTTGTCTCTTTCACATACCATATGTGGTGGGTTGCCATGGTGCTTCCCATTCTTTTTACCCTTCCCTCTCCTCTTCCTCTCCTGCTGGGAGGAAGAATCCTCTCAGAGCAGTTCAGGGTATTTATGTTAATTTTTGAGCTTTTTCACAGACTTAGGTGATCATGAACTCCAATTTTGAAATGTGACAGCAGGTAATATTTTGTGGACAGTGGTTTGTGTTTGTATTTATGGATGCCTCTTCATAGATGTGTTATTCATAGACCTTTCTGTAAAAGACACTACACACCCTTTTTGTCTTTCTCTAAATGATTGTGGTTCATAATTTATTTTATTACAGAGCTACTAGTTTGTTTTGGTTTTTTTTTTTTTCAGTGTTTCTAATAAGATATGTTTTACAGAGAAAATGAAAGTTGTGCATTCCTCACTGTCTTTCAAAGAGTGGGACAGGAAGTCAATAGACCCTAAATATTAGTTGATTTTGGGCCTGGAGATGGGTGATTAAGAGTACATGCTGCTCTTGTAGAGGACTCATATTTAGTTCTAACACTCAAATCAGGCAGCTCACACAGGCCTGTTACTTCAGTTCCAGGGGATCCGACTTCCTCTTCTGGCCTCTGTAGGAAACTATAGGTATGTGGTACGCTTACATTGCAAATACACAGACACACACAGACACACACACACACACACACACACACACACAATGAAAATAAAGAAATCTTTTAAAATAATAGTTGAATCAATAAATTCAAGCATAATGTGTTAGTTTTTTTTTTTTTTTTCCAAGTTGGTTTATCCAATGCGCTGTGAACCTGAGTATTGAGTTGCTAATGATTTAGTGAAGACATGGTCCCAAGAGAGACCATCAGGTGTAGGAGATACAAGCAGGTCAGAGGAGGGCAGAAGGCAAGGAAGGGTAACTTGAGATGAGGTCCATGTGCAGGTAGTACCTGAGAGGAGTGCTGGCATGTTCATTGCTACACCGGACTTCTACATTGAAAATAAAATAAGTAGGCATTTGTGTTTCCCACCAATAGGCTCTATAATTGTTACCCTAGGTGAAGCCATAAAACTCTCCTTATAACCTTCTCATGTCATTTTTCTTCTTACTTTATTATTAACATTGTTTACAGCTATTTCATTTCTGTGCAGGATTGTCAGTTTTGTGAAGCATCTTCCCATGTGCAATTACTGACAATAGCACAAATATAGAAAGAAGGACACCCATGTGGTCCCTCTGCCATGTCTTCCTCTCCACTTCTCTCTTTTCCCCTCTGTCTTCCACATAGATTCACTTTCAGCCATTCAGCCAAGATTTAAAAAGGCAACTGATTGCACCAAGTATTTATGTTCTCTATGGTATACCAAACATTCACATAAAAAGATTGTTATGATTTTATTCTCTTAATCACTAATCTAAAATTAAATAAGTAAATAAACAAGAAGCAAAAAATCAAGCCAGTAGGTGGAGAAGGAGGAATCTAAACAGATTAATGAAGAAAATATTGACAGACAGAGCTTTACGTCTCCACACACACACTGAGCAATGTCTGGCTATTGCGTCCCTGCCTGAGTGGAGCGGGGCAGTGTAACACTCCACACTGTCCTCCTCTGTGCAGGCCCCACATCTGCTCTCAGAGCTGTCTTTATTCAGCTGAAGCCCACTCTGAAGTCTCCATTGTAAGATTTTTCAAGATTTCCCTGATGGAAACCAATTTAAAAAATAGCTTTCAATGAACAGTGCTAGGCTTTAATGGTCAATGAAGTCTTGAAAAGAAGTATTTGTTTGGAAAAACAGAGTCAGAAAACAACAGATGCCCTAGATACAAGCTGGAATGACTTTTCCTTGAGGTTATAAGAGCATTTTGTGTCTATTTATTTGTTTGGCTACTGTGAAAATAAAACAGTTCTATTCAATCCAAATCTGAACTTCACAAAAGAGTTTTTAATTTTTTTCTAACACCTGATTATGTTGACAAGTCACAAGTATAAATTTGAGTGACTTCCAAAATTACTGTCTACATTTAAATATGGAGATGTTAACCTATTGTTTAAAAATAAGCAAAACATAAAGACTTTAATACTCTCAACATGGAATGTCTTGCTGTGTGTCTCTGCATCTGTTTCCATCTGCTGCTGGTGGAGGCCTCTCTGGTGATGACTGGATAAGGCACTTATCTATGAGCATAACAATATCTTTAGGAATCATTTTATTTATACCTTTTTTGTTTTTTACATTTTAGACCAGTGGTGCTTGGTGTTACCCGAGGCCACTGGGCTATCTAGTGGAAGAAGTCAGAGGAGTGGAGTGAGGAAAAACTGTAATCAAGATATAACATATGAGAAAATAATCTATTTTCAACAAAGGGAAAAATAATAAAAACCTTAAAATGTTGAAATTAAAAACTGTTCTGTATTTTAAAAAAGACTTTGATGTTCAACTCAGTTGTATACTTTTACATTTTTTAAATTTAATTTCACAAAATTTAAGAAAATTACCTTGATTGTCAGAAATGTAAGATGGAAGATTCTTTTAATAAGGGCAAAAAGAGAGTACTACAATGTTAATTACAATGATGTACGTTTTGTGAACCTTACATTACTTTTACCTTGCTAAGCTTTCTCTATGCAATATCATAGAAATGGAGAATTTCTTAGAATTATGGAATGAAAGAAGTTGAGACTGTGAAGAAAGTAACTACTAATTACATCTTAGAGTGAGTCAGACATGGCAATTCCTAAAACCATAGTACCCTGAGTGCCCAGAAGGCTATGTGAACCAGAAATCAGATGGGAATGCTGAGTTGAGGACTGGCATAGTTTCCTTCATTCCTATTATAGCATCTGAGCCAACTGTGAATCACGTCTAGAATATTCCCCTCTCTGGCTCTGACAGGGCTTCAGGAAGACAGACATGTGTTCCTGGCTTCAGATTGGGTTCTCTCTAGCCTTGTCATCCTCCTCCAGCTTATTTTAGTGATTGACTTTGAGTTCGGTTGTAGCTCTGGTCTCCATTTCTGTTGGGTTCTATTGAGTACCATGCAACAGTCTTCCACAGAAGCTGTAGGAGTGGGAAGCCAGGATTGATCACTGAATGTCCTAAGAGTTCTCTGATGCATCTATCACATACCATGCAAGCAAAGTTAGCAAAAACAATGATGATGGAGGAAATTAATTTCTGCATCTCCTAATGCCATTTCATATGTCCAAACTATAGTATGGCTTTTTAAATTTTATATATATATATACATATACATATACATCATTTCCCCTTTCTCCCTCCAAAACTTCCCATATGCTCATCTGAGTTCTTTTTCATTAATTGTTGACATATATATAAGAAAAGTGTATTTAGGAAAATATATAACATATCTAAAAATAGGAACTATATATAATATATATGAATTTATATAAGAAATACACCATTCTTAAATAAGCACAACCTCTCAGTTTTTTATATTACTTAATTGTATGTTTTCAGGGCTGATTATTCGTTATTGGCTAATAAATTGTGCTTTCCCCTGGGGAAGACTTTCTCTTCCTCTCAGAATTTGGTAGTTGCCTGTAGTTTTTTTGTATAGAGCTGAGGCTTCCTGAGATTTCCCAGACCATGTTCACCTTGCTATGTCAGTTCATGGTGAGGAAGTTCTGTTCAGAGACTTCACAAGTGGAGCGTCTGAGATTCATTGCAGACACAGCCTCACATCAGAGTCTACATTATTTATTTTTTACAATGGATATAATCAATATTCTTATCGATTCTATTTATTAGAAGTACAGCTAATTTTAAGGGATTTTCAGGTTGTTTCTAATAAAGACTGAACAAAAATCTAGACATATATGTATCTTTGTATAAGGGAAACTCACTGAATTTCAAGTTGTTAGTCACAGGATTGAACCATAGGAGAGACTGAGATTTGATTCCTTGGGCCTTGGACTGAGGTTTTTCTGACCATTGGTCATAAAAATATCAAGGCATATGATAGATAAGTAAACTAGGCTTTTGCATGCTTTAACTTGATTTTTATGTTATTCTTGCAATTTTCTCTCAGAATTTATGGCACAGGCCGAAGGGAAGTTGTTTTCCTTTTACTGTAGGCAAACCTTCCTCGGGGATAGTGTAGATTGTAGAAAAATTAGATGTTTATGAGATTCCTGGACAAAATATTGTAGCATTAAATCTTAACAGAACTTTACTAATGTTAATACTCAAGCAAGCTGGTTCTTCTGTGGGCTGTAGAAATGCTCGTTGTGTTTGGTGGAAGAAGGGTGGGCTCTGCCTGCTGGTTTCCTCATCCACTACGCAGGGGAAGTAAATCCTCCCTTGTCCTCTACTGTAGTCTCTGGTTCTAACCAAACAGGAAGTAACAATAGTATTGGTCTGAGCTCAATGATTTCACAGCTTCACTAAGGGAGAAAAACGTAAACACAATTATCTTTTTCTAAAACGTATAAGAATTATTTTCCATCCTGTGAACATTCAAGGAAATTATATATTTTAATACATATTCAGATAGCTCCCAATAGGAAAAGGAACATAATGACTTTAAGTTCACCGTTGTCATCAGTCATTCAACACTGGCACTGACCTGTTTCAAAAGAGTTTTAACCAAATGAATCAACAGTTGACTGAACGAATTAAGAACTGAGTCACTGCCTCTTCCCAAAGCCCATTTATTGCATTGCAACTCAGCATGTTTCAAACCCCAGCCCATACAAGGAATGATTCCTAAGCAGGAGCTCATGTATTTGTCTAAAGTACACAATGAAGAAAATTCTAAGATCAAATTATGCACTGGCTCTGAACTAACTTACTGCATACAAAGGTAATAAATAGGGATCTCTTCTTGAAGTTCACCAGAAGTGGTGTATGGTGGTTGAATGAAGAATGTGTCACAGAAGCTCATGTATTTGAACACTAGGTTTCTAGTTGGTGGTGCTGTTTGGGATGTTTAGATGGTGTGGCTTTGCTGGAGGCAGTGCAACACTGGAGGAGGCTTTTAAGGTTTACAGGACCTTTTCTCTTCTAGTTAGTTCTCTGCGCTTCATATTTCCAGTCAAAGATGAGAACTCAGCTCTCTGCTCCTGATACCTCGCTTGACTCTTGCTGCAGTACCTGAAAGAATGAACGTGGTGCTGGGTCAGAGGGCCCGCAGAAAAGTTACAAGCCACAGCTACAACTATCAGTTAGAAAGAGCTTTATTAGAAAGAAACCAGGCCTGGAGAGACAGAAAGATGGTGAGAGCAGAGCAGAGAGGAAACAGAAAAAAGAGGGGGAGCACAGAGAGAGAGAGAGTGTGTGGGGTCCCATGGGTAGTCACCCGCTGAAGACATAAGGCACCAGACAAGACCCCAGCTGCACTTGTACAGAATCCTAACAGTGCCTCCCTTTGATAATTAACTCGTATTCTTCTGAAACCATAGACTAAGGTAAAATCATTCTTCTATAATCTGCTTTTGGTCATGGTGTTACATAACAAAAATAAGAAAAGTAACTAATTCATGATATAAATGTAATAATACACTGAATAAGTTGCCACTAACTTCTCCATGCTTCAATATGCAAACTTTTGTTGGTCTAAATTTCTTGCCCTAGGATGTGACTTGTACTAATGTTTTTCATCAAGGGCCTAAATGCTTCCTCATCCAAGAGTTGGAAATTCTGTTATGATGTTGTCTGTTGCCATATGGTCAGAAGAAACATAGGTTGGCATTGATTATTACCTGTTACTGGAACATCCTATGATACTGGATATGTATCCTGGAGTTTGCTCTTTGTTTTGATCTATTTAGTTTGTAGGTCATAGGTGGTTTTTGTTGTTGTTGTTGTTGTTTTGGTTTTGTGTTTTTGGGGTTTTTTGTTTGTTTGTTTGTTTGGTTTGGTTTGTTTTTTTTGAGACAGGGTTTCTCTGTGTGGTTTTGGTGCCTTTCCTAGATCTTGCTCTTTAGACCAGGCTGGCCTTGAACTCACAGAGATACACCTGGCTCTGCCTCCTGAGTGCTGGGATTAAAGACCTGTGCCACCACCACCCAGCTGTATGTCATAGCTTTTAAATGGATGTATTAACTTAAACCTTAACTGCTAAAAAATTAGAGTATCAGCAGTCCTGCTGATGTTTGATTGTTCTATTTTTCCACTGATTTTAATAACAGAACATAGGAACTGTAGGGGCTATCCTGAGTCTTGTGCATTCCAGATGTGCCTTCAAATACTCAGTAAACACTTACAAACCTGGTTTCCATTGATAAACCATTCTATAAAAAATAAGTGAACCCATCTTTCTAGGAGGCATAGATATGAAGAACTCAAAAAGGGTTCAGTTCCAATATCCATTCAAAAGTAGCAACTGTGTTTTCTATGGCAGTTTTTTATTCCTGGAAACCAAGACTTCAGATCAGTAAAACCTAACTGGATTGAAAGCTAAACTTCCAACAGTGGATGAATAGTGAGAAAAAGATGCAGTTTTACATTTAATTTCTGGTATGTGAAATATTAGCATGTAGTCCCATTTTTCTATTTTTCAAGAACTTTTAAAATATTCATTGTAAAAAATCTCATCCCCTTTATAAAATTAATTCCAAATATTTTACCTTCTATGTCTTGCTGAGAGTACATTTGATGGTGACATTTGAAGGATTCTCTCTCTCTCTCTCTTTCTGTGTGTGTGTGTGTGTGTGTGTGTGTGTGTGTGTGTGTGTGTGTGTGTATGTGTGTGTTCAAGAGAATAAACTTGAAAGGACAAAGTAATGATTTTGGCCCACAGTTCCAGAGGTGTTAGTCCACTGTTGATTGGCTCCTTTGTTTTAGACCCGTGGCAGTCCACGGAAGATCAAAGTCGGGGAAATTGCTGATATCAATGCGGATATTTAGTGGTGAACTAAAAGAAAGGGTCCAGACTCTCTATATCCACTTCAAAAACACACTGCCCAGTGACTCAGACCCTTCAGTAGGCTCCATCTTTCCCTCAGTAGTGTCAAGTGTTGATAATATGGTTTTTAGCAGATAGCCTTCATGATCCAAATTCTAAGTTATTACAAAAAGAAATGTATTGTTATCTAGCTAGTTTAAATATTCAAAATAGTTCCCCCAACTTAGAATGTAGATTTCTTTATGACTTATAGGATTTGTAGGGAGTCCTAGGTATAACTGGGGTACAAAGTAGATAAGAGCGGATCATGAAAGCATCAGAAGTCATTACCTGCATGTATGACATTATCAAGATTGAATTTAATTTCTGAGGGGTGTCAGCACATCATTGCTTGACTTCATTGCTATGGATAAGTAATCATGCAGTCCTACATTGTGGAAGTGAAATATAAATAATGAGGAGAGGCATTAAAAAACAAACAACCAAAAACGACAACCACAGAAAACCTCCCATTACTCTTATTTGAAAAGTGGACCTGAAAAATGATTTCAGACTTTTTCAAGAGTGGCACTTATTCTCAGGAATGGATAAAACATTCAGTAAATATTTGTGATTATAAGTGACATGTCTAATATTTTTACAGTGTGACAGGACAGAAGCATTTCACATACAAAACAATTCAGATGTTTTAAGTAAATACATGTGATTTTTATGTTGAGTCACATCTATCTATCTATCTATCTATCTATCTATCTATCAATCATCTATTTCTATATCTATATGTTGTTGAGTGCTCCCACAGTCCATGGGTTGGGTATGCTTTTGTATCTGAAATAAACATTTCATTACAATCTCACAAGCAGTTGCCTTATTAATACATCAGGCAAATCTAGGCATTGTTTAAGAAATTGGTCTTCTTTTGAAATACTGGAAGATGGTATAACTGAATTTCTTACTGGAACTTGTCCATGTTAGGGGACATCAAATAGCAAAGAACAAAAGGCTATCCATGTACTACAGTTCATATTCTCCATCCCATGGAAGTTACCGGGCACAATGGATAGTCCTACAGGTGAGTTCTTGTTCGAGACTTTCCACTTCACGAAGAGCTCTCAGTGTGAGTTCTTTCTTTTCAGCATGCATGTGCAAATCTTCTAGGACTTGGAGTTTTTGTCTGCACCTAGGAGTAGTAAAAACACTGAAGTATATAGTACACCCTTTGTTTATTTTCCCGAGAGGTAAGAGCCGAGCTTCTATGTCAAGTAGGAACACTGAGGGCTCAAATACTTTGAACACGGCACTCCCACCGCTCTGTCTAGACTCCATCTCACAGAGCTTTCCTACTAGCTCCTTCAACACTAAAGGTGCCTTCCTTTCATTCATCAGCCTTGTGTTCAGTTATTCCTGTGGTCTTCACCAGTCTGAGTCTCTGTCACAATTTACCTCAGATAGAGGCCTTAAATATCAATTTGCCAAACAAATTTGAAAGTAGATTTTTTTCTGATGTTTGACTCTGGTATGTCATAGTCTGTAAGGACAATCATGATTTTATAATTGCCTCTTGAGGAATCTTATATCTGGGCTACTCTTAAATTTGATAAGTATTAACTGATTTTTTTTTATGCATGGTCATAAAACAAAAATAGCCACTATTTTCTTTTACAATACTTTTTCATCATTCTAATAAATATATTGAGTTCGACACAAATAAGACACACTAGTATTGAGCTGTGACATTTTTCAGAATTTAATTTAATCATTTTGCATACAGAACAAACAATTTTTGTTGTTGATTGAGGAATCCCTGGTTAGCCTATATCAGTTTTGCTTGGTGCCATCTTGGATTCACTTTATCTTTTTGTTTGTTTGATCAGTTGGTCAATTTTGTATTTACAAAAAAATGTTCGTTTTTTTTTGACAATAACCTCAGATTCCACTTTATTTGCACCAAGTATTGATAACATACACAAGAAACATATAGGATGAATAAGAGGTATAGTGACTAAGATAAAATTTTTGTCCTGAAATCATATAAAATATGCTAGGTAGAACAATGAGTATAAAAATTAAGAGTAGTTTTTGGTAGGTTGAGTAGAGTTATTTTAGATCAAATATGGAAAGACATATGCTGGGAAATTACCTTTTCCCAGCTCTAGCAATAGGGGTGAAATAGTCCCTCACCAAGGTTTGTGGATGTCTGTTTCTCAGTTGTGCCTCACACAGACTGAAAGTGTTTGTAGAAACTGATGGAAACCTTTTATGAAGTTCAAACTTCATCCTCAAAATAAAAATATATTGGGGGAGGTTTAATTGGAAAGTTTGGACGTAATTCCACATGTGATTTACAAGGAAGGTCTACGTGAATATAGAAATGGTTTGGATGTGGTACTGGGTGGCTTCAAATATTTTAATGATGACTGAAATAATTTATAATTACCAAGGATCCATAACATCAACATCTGATTGAGTAGAAAAGTTTAGGCATAGTTATATATATGTTACAAATATAGTCTGCTGTTCCATGCTTATAGGTGAAGTTATTAAAGGATAAAGATGCTAATCATGATATCAAGAGAACAAAGAAATTTAGAATAACAATTAATTGTGAGTTGCTATGGTGATGGTTTTTTTCTTCATATAGAAAATCAAAGAATTTCACTTGCACATAATTCTGAGAGAGAATTCTGTGAGTCACTTTGGACTGCTTAAAGTTTAGGCCAGAATTCAGAGTGTTGTCATATCTTAAGAATCTTTACTATAATGCAATGTATTTTAACTGTATAAGGTACTTCATAATTGCACTTTTAAAAATGTAAAGTGCAGATACTCACACCATAGTATTCTATCATTAGATAAATATTCTATTGCCTTATAAATTTAAATGTTGAAACATGCAAAAGCTTTTATCAAAATGTAGATTTAGATCCATAAAATTCACATAATCTTGTTTTCAGTTAATTATCTTAATCTGGTATCTTAATCATCTAGTAGCTATCACCTCTCCTTTGAAAATAATTACTTTTATTACAATCAAAAACAATTTCTACACAATAACAATTCTGAGTACCTTCAGTGATGCTTATTTATTTATTATTCACATCAAAGTACCAGAGATCAAACCCAGCACCTCCTTCCATTTTATTTTGTTTGAGAAGCTCTCTTATTTACCTGGAACTTACCATTATGGTTGGACTGGTTGGCTAATGAGACACTGTCATCTATATACCCCCATATTTATCTCCCAAATGCTGGTATTATGGATGGACACTGCCACATCAGACTTTTTCATTGATGCTGGGATCAAAATGAGACTCATATACTTACAGAGAATTCATTTTACCCATTGACCAATTCCTTATGCTTGTGTTGAATGAGATTTCACAAAAGGCAAAACTCAAATAGAGAGTATTCAATAAAAAAACTGACTTTAGACCTACACCTGCAAAAAATGTCCTGTATGTATAAAGGGTGGAACGAAATACCAAGATTTTTGCTAAGGGCAGTCTAAAGTTTCTACACTTAACTAGTACTTTTAAACAGCTGAGCACAGTTTTACAGCAAGCCTCATGAGGGCAAGCAGCAGGCATGCTGTCTTTACCACTGTATTCTTAGCGCTGGCATAGAAGTTGGCTTGAAGTAGGTGTTCCACAAATGCTTGTGGACAGCTTGACTGACTCATTAACTCCATATGGCACCTCCCACTGGGCAAGCTGCTTGGTTTTTCAGCTTATAGTTTGCTGTCACATTTTTAAAAACATGCTATTATTTATTTACAACAGATAGACTTGTATAGTCCCTTTTCTAAATGAAACATTTCCAGTCATCCCACAGGAGAATGTTCAATGCAAACTTTAATTAATTGAATTTAGAATTCATGTTTTATTGACAATACCTATCTCAGAAAAATGGAAAGGAACAAATAAAATGAAGTATAATTTTAGAAAGGTTAAAAAAAACAAACAAACAAAAAGAAAAAACCTTGGTTTTCATGTCATGGGGAGTTGTGAATAAATACTTCCATAGCTTCCTCTGGATTCATAATCTGTTCTTCAAAACATCTAAATTTTATGCTAAATACTCTCTTTACATACATCAGCTGTGGCAAAGCATATAAACCAATATGAAAGTCCTATGAAAATATTGACTAAATGTGTATGTAGACCATTGTTGAAATTATCCCAAGTCCCAGAGCACACTGATGGTGAAGACTGGTTCATGCTATAGTTAAGTTTCTATGAAGTATTTAAGCTAGAACCATGGTCCTCTGTGAGATAATTGGTAATATATTTTCTATTTTGGTAAATACCAAAATAGGTCATTTTATTTCATTTTTAAACATAGTGTTTTTTTTATTGATTATTTTTTAATTTCACATCGTGCACCCCAATACTACTCATTTAGCATTCCCTCCATACCTGACCTTTACCCTTGTAGTGTCTCCCCAAAAAGGAAAACACAAAAAGAAATAATAAAAATGAAACTAAAAATACAAATAAGAATATTAATGAACAAACATAAACAACCACCGCCTCCCCCAAAAAAAACAAAAACCAAAAGCAAGCAAACAAACAAAGCAAGCAAGCAAACAAACAAACAAAAACCACATTGCTTCTCCATCTTTCCTAGGTCTCCATCTCTTCTTCATTAGTCTTAGCGGCATAGGGAGCTGCAATATATCATGTAGTATATATACCATTTTGTTCCAACAGCTTTACATGCAAATGTACATTGTGTGATTGTTGGTCAGGTTCAAGGCCTCTGGCTTCTGGTACACTATCAATACTTGACCTTCAACAAAATTCCTCTTGGATATCCTGCTGTTGCCCTGAGTCATGGAGATTCTGCAGCTGTGGTTCCATGGGACCCGTCTATTCATATGTGCTTTCTCAGGTCACAAATGTGGTAGGTGCTGGCGAGTAACATGGGCAAAAGAAATGAACACAAATCTCAGTTGCAGCAGGACCACAGTCCTAGACATGGCCATCAGCAGCAACTTGACCTGGATGTCACCCTTGCCACTTGTGACAACATAATACTCTCATATTGGCATAGCCTCAGCAGCAACTCTTTCCTTGGACCCCAACATGGCTTCAGGAGATGGCAGCCCAGACCTGGGCAGTCACAAGGCCTTCGATGGTAACAGGAGCCAGGACATCAACACAGACCCTGGCTATGGTAGGGCCATGGACCACGACATGGCCCCCCAGCTACTGCTTTGTCCTGGATATCACCATGGCCCCAAGTGTAGTGCAGGCCACCCAGATCTGTAGTGCCCTGATAGCAGCATGATGCTTAGAACCAACATGGCCTCTGATGTCAGCCCTGGCCCTAGGCTGGTCCAGCCTTCAATGTTAACAGGAGCCATGGATCCAGACATGAACTTCGGCAGCACCTCAAGCCCTATCAACACCATGGTCCCAGGGGGCAGTGCAGGCAGATCCAAATGGCCCTGGCAGCAGCATGTACCTTGGATCCCAACATGGCCATAGGTGGTAGCCCAGAAGCTGGGCATCCTTGTAGCCTTTGGTGGCAACAATGGTTATGGACATCAATACAAACCCAGACATGGTCCTTGGCACCAGCCTGAGCCTGAATGTCACCCTGGCCCCAGGCGTCAGGGCAGGCCACTCAGATTGGCATCACCTCAACTATCAAGTAGCCCTGAACACTAACATGGCACCAGGTGGTGGCTCAGACATAGACATACAAATGGCCTTCAATAGTTATCAGAACCCTGGATATCAATACAGACCCTGGTGGGGCAGGGTTACAGACCTAGAAATAGCCCAACGCTACAGCTTGCACTAGATGTCACCATGTACCTGCATGGTAGAGCAGGACTCAGATCTGTATGGGCCAGACATGCTCATAGCCTTTGGTTGTAATATGAGTCACCTGCTTAAACACAGACTACTCCTGTGGCAGGGCCATGGACCCAGACATACCCCTTGGCAGCAGCCTGGGCCCAGAAGTCACCATGGACCCAGGTGGCAAGTAGGTCACCCAAATCAACCCATACCTCACTACCTTCACCTGTCCAGATCTGCCTCTCTCTGCAGGACATGAATCATCTGTCTTTCTTTCTCTCCTATACCCCACCATATATCTGCTTACTATAGTGGCACCCGAAAGGCCTAGCACCTCAAGGTGGTGGACAGGGTCATATGTTGTTCTCTTACCTGTCCAGGTATAGTGGCCCCAGTCAGGATTGTAGGTGTCCATTCCCCACCCAGTCCCAATGGCACATGACAGAGCCAACTTGTCATTTTAAAAGAAACAGTACAATGAAAGGTTTATGAGAATAAGTGCATGAATCTTTTTTTTTCTATTTTTTTTAACTGAACGTTTTTCCTTTCTACTTTTTTTTTGTTGTTGTTAAAGCAGATTCTTCTCTCATACAATATATCCTGACCACAGTTTTCTCTCTCCCCACCCCTTCCAGCTCCTCCCACATCCCCTGTCCCCAGAGCAGGTCTCCCAGAGAGGACAGTCAAATGGACAGCATGATGGAATTTCTGAACATGATGCACTGTAAAGAGTTCCAATGACACAATACAGAAGCTGACCAGCAGGCCAGATGGCCCTCTGGCCTAGCAGGTGCTACACTCACTAATGATATCTAAAGTCCTGGCTTGACAAGTATTGGCTCCCATTCCCAATATTTGAGCTGCACGTGAACATGGACATTAATTTTGCTGTATAAATGTATTACAGATATTATTGTATTTTCTCTATCCACCTTGGTGAGCACTAGTTATTTGCCCTCTAATTAGCATTTGGATGTGATGAATAGCACTTCTGTGGATGAACATTCTTTTAGTGAACACAATATTATGCATCTTCTAGTAACAAAGATGTGTGATAAAGTTTATAGATACAATGTTGTGCTATGGCGCAGTCTGTGAAATTGGGTTGCTTTACAAAACAAGCAAATATTTAATCTTAAAAGATTCAGCTATTGTTCAAATTGTATATACATACATTAAAAATTATGTATTAAATACTATTTGTTAATATTTAAGAAATTCATCATAATACTTCTACTTTTAAAATAGAAATTTTCATATATATATGTGTGTGTGTGTGTGTGTGTGTGTGTGTGTGTGTGTGTGTGTATCAATTGTGCATTTTATTACCCTTATGCCTTGGCAAATAGAAGTAGAAATGGAATCTTAGCTTTTGCCTAGATGTCTACAGACACTATTTTGTCAAGCTTGTACTATACTTTTTAAAACTGTCAGGCTTTGTCTCTTCATATTGCGGAGATATGGGTGATGCTGTGAATGAGAATGTCACCCATGGGCATGGGGGCCTGAACACTGGTTCCCAGTTGGTGGCATTACCTGGGAGGTTACAGAAAGCAGCAGTCTTGTTGTACCATTGTGAGGCAAGCTTTGGGAATGTACAGGCTCACACTATTTCAAGTCAATTCCTGCTCTGTGTAGTGATAGAAGGTGTGGCCTTGCAGCTTTCTGTTCCTGCCACCACACCTGCTGATTGCCTTCATGTCTACCTACTGGGACAGCCTCGTATGCCTGGGATTACAAGTCCAAGATGAACTTTCTTCTATAAGTTGCCTTGGTCAGGGTAATTTATTACAACATAAAAATGACAAAATATGTAAGAATTTCTTCTGAATAACAGAATAGCATGTTATGTAAATAGGTTAATAAATTATCAGTAATATTTTAGAAGTCTGTATGTCAATAATAGACAAATTTTCTTAAACATTCTAAGAAGATTATGAAGGTTATTTTAACTTAATGACCAAATCAGAAAATAATAAATTACATAGTCTCTCAGGATATAACAAGCTTCTATGTAAAATTTTTGAACTTAAATGAACAATTAATGAAAATAATGTATTTTCATGTTTTCTATGCAAACTAGAATTAACTCTTTTATTTTCTTTCTTGATTAATGTCCAAAATCATACATTTTCTAAAATGGTTATAAATATGTTCTGCTGTCTATCACATTTAACCAAAACATTTCTATCATACCCAACTTATTGCTAAACTTACTCTATTAAAGCAGTAATTTTTCTATCTACTATTGCACTGATGATTTATTTCTTTGATGTGTGTTTATCTTTTTGTATGTGCTTACTAATTCTCTTATTAAATGATTTTTAATTAAAATAGACTTATATCAATTTCCACCTCTCTTTCCACTCACCATCCCCTTTCAGCTATACTCCCATGTCACCCCCGACTCTCAAGCTGATAGCCATTTTTTTTCTTATTATTGTGTTGCGTGCGCACGCGCGCACGCACACACACACACACACACACACACACACACAGACATCTGCTGAGTCTATTTTTGATTATGGTTTCAAGGCTGATCACTCTTCATTGGACAACCAAACTGTTCTATATGTAACATTGACATTGAATACAGAATGTGCATTTCCTAGCATGGACTTTGCACAAATCTATTAGTTGGATTAAATAGGATGTTCTTGTGAATTTGGATGAGGCACAGTGATTTCAGTTTTACATAACTCATAGTTATGGGGAGAAAAATTCATAAATAACTCTGACCACTATGAGTAGACATAAGTTATGTATCACTGGGAATTAAAAGGAATATTTACTCAACCAACTGTTTATTGAGAAACTCTTCTGGATATTATTGTAAGTAGTGTGGATATAAAATTGATCTGGACAAAAATATGTGTGAGCTTATAAGTTTATTTTTAATGATAAAGGATTTAGGGGTCAAGGAAGGCTCTAGAGAGATGATACCACAGATGAATTTTTAAATCAAGCTTTCTTATTGCTATAGAAGAAAAAAATCTCTCTTAACCATTTCCAGTTGATGCCTAGTAAAGCTATGATCCCTATCAAGACAGATTAATCAGAAGAAAAGCACATTCATTTCTTAATGTAAGCTTAACATGACACATAAGTCTTTACAAAGAAGAGTAATTGTATCATTGCTGTGGGTATTGCTTTGCGTAAGTAAATACTGATTGGCCAGTAGCCAGGCAGAACAATTAGAGAGAAAAATTCTAAAAAATAAAAGGCTGAGGTGGAGATATGCTGCCAGTCACCGCCATGAATAGATGTTAAGATACTGGTAAGCCAAAAACCACATGGCAACTTATAGATTAATATAAATGGGTTGATTTAAGATATAAAAACAGTTAACAAAAAGCCTGCCACCACCGTACAGTTTATAAAAACTATAAGTCTCTGTGTGTTTACTTGGTTGGTCTGAGCAGCTGCAGGACTGGCAGTGAGAGAGATTTGTCCTGACCGTGGGCCAGGACAGACCAGGAAAACTCCAGCTACACATCATTTTGTACTGTTGTGTAGAAGTGTGTATAGCGATTAAAATAGTATAGTACAGTGGAACTAAAAGTGTACAACCATAGGGAAACTTGTGATTTCACTGCTTCTCTTTGTATGCTTGACATATTCTTCCTCTGGTTATTAAAAAAAAAAAGGTCCCCCAAAATGAGACTGTTATAGTCTACTACAAGGCTATGCCCAATTAGTTTCTGTGGTACTCTTTGGAAGGAACAGAGCGACGGAATGGAAAAAGGGAATTTCAATTTTTTGTTGTGTGCCTAAAGTCAATATGATTATTATGATATGTATCTGGCAATATACAACCCACTATGAACAGCAAAATAGGGAGGCTGACTGAAGATCTTCTCCATTCCTTCTAATCCTACAAGTTCAACCCCCAGATCATCCCCAACTCTGTAGAAGACCTTGTGCTGTAGCCTGTCCCTTGCCCACATTGTTCCCAGATCCTGCTGGATATCTATCAAGATCAATGTTCTCGATTCCCAATAAAAAGATACAGTTTAAGTGAATGGATGTGAAAACAATATCTGCAATTCTTCTACATCCAAGAAATAGGCTTTATTATCAGAATAGACATTACATCATAGTAAAAGGATGGAAAAAGTTAGTCCAAGAAAATGGACCTAAGAAGCAAGCTGCGGTAGCCATTTTAATATCTAACAAAATAGACTTCAAACCAAAACTAATCAAAAGAGGTAGCAAGGAATATTATACACGCATCAGAGGAAAAATATACCAAGAGGACATTGAAAACCTTGGCATCTATGCACCAAACGGAAAGGTACCCAAATTTGTAGGGTGGTGTGGAGGTAGGGAGGAACTATGAGGAGTAGAGGAAGGGGAACCCATAATCAGGATATATTATGTGAGAAAACAATCTATTTCCAATAAAAGGAAAAGAAAACAAAACAAACACAAATCCCACCTAAACTGTAAGCCAATACATCATTTCCTCCTTCAATTTAATGACTTCCAATGGTGTTGGAGTGATGGGTTCTAAGTGACTCAGGGGCACATGTGAAGACATTGTGTTCTAAAGCCACTTTAGATGAAGACTAACTTTTGTATTTTGGTAAAAAATTCAAGATGATTAGGTATTTATGGCCATGTAGTTGTGACATTAATCGCTGTGACTTCAATGAATACCTGAAAGAGACCTTTCATTACACATCTGGACCAGCATGTGGACCATACACAATATGATTCATCATAACAGAGTCTCCTCTACCTGAGCCTCAAGCTTCACTCATTTGTTAATTATAATCACTAATCATAAAGGAAATAACAGTGGTATTTTATTATGAGAAATCCACCCACATGAGTCTGTGTGAGGGGGTAACAAGAATTTATTAAAAGTAATAAAAATATAAAAGTGTGAGGAAGATACACTCACAAACAGAGAACCAGGTGAATAGCCACTGTTCGTTCTTCCTGAGAATGAATGGATCCAGCCTCTGAATCCACCACAGGAAGAAGAGGGCCCTTGACCTCCTTTTAAGTGATGATGTACGCAGATCAGAAATCATGCCCGAAGGCTTATACCTCAAAGCTAATTGGTGGAATGAATTCCCACTACAGTATCTTTTCCAATGACTTAGACCAGAAGATGAATTAAAGCTTTCCAAAGCTGAGAAGGTTGACTTCTCTAAGCAAAGGAGATAGCAAAGAGACACTGCACACAATTATCTTTTTTCAGGACTATATCTTTAGAATAATGGCCATGAGAGTTGAAAGACAGGCAATTAAAAATTCACACAGGAAAGATTTTATTGCCCTAGTGGTTTTACTTTTCTTAATTTCATACTTGGAAGATTAAGTTTATTCTATTCAGTAGGCCTAAAATATACCATAATTATTGATATAGAGTAAGATCATTTTGTATATTTGTCAAATTAATGTTTATAAAAATACATTGAAATCTATCCTATTCTAGTAGTTAGGACTTATGGTCTAATATGTCAAATCATTGTTTGAAAATCTATTTTATCATATGTTATTAGTATTATCACAACCACTATGGACAGAAATTTGGCCTTGATAATGTTCATACTTTGGATCTATTTAGAAACTGAAAAACCATCACTAGGAAATAATGAAAATAGTGGAATAGCTTGTTCAGCCCTTTCCTTGGCTGTTCTCCAGAGATACTTAGACTCTCAAAGACTCCACTCAGTGCCTGGGAGAATTATTGTGATGCTCATTCTATCTAAGATGTTTGCACTGTAATTGCAGATTTGAGGCAGAATAGAAAGCAAAAATGTTGGTCATAGAAAGAGCATTTTTGCATCCCATGCATGACTGTCATACTCTCGACTACACAGGGTTTCCTAGTTTTTCTTGTTTGGGGGATGTTATCTCTTTAGTGAAAAAGTGAAAATGAGTGTGCCTATCTTCCACAACTATCATGACTTTCTTATGCAACATTTAATATCACATGATTCCTCTCAGTTTAGCCTTCATTAGTCTCACTTAGCTCTTCTGCAAGTATGTAACACACAGTTTTAGTAGACCCTGCCAGAAAGCAGATAACATATGTGCAGTAAGGAGAGTTCCTTAGACGTATTGCACATAGGTAATACATTGAATATTCTGTCTAATTTTTTTGTGTGCCAGTTTTGGATTTATATGATTGAAATAATGGGAAATAATATTTCAATGTATGCTAACTTTATTTCTTGTGGTCCAACAACAACATCTTCATTTAGAAATTTTCAATGTATAATTATAAAATAACCTTCCACGAATTTCTTTTTGTTGTTGTTTTTTTGCTTTTTTGTTTTTTCGAGACAGGGTTTCTCTGTGTAGCTTTGTGCCTTTCCTGGAACTCGATTTGGAGACCAGGCTGGCCTCAAACTCACAGAGATCCACTTGGCTCTGCCTCCCAAGTGCTGGGATTACAGGCGTGTGCCACCACCGCCCAGCTTCCATGAATTTCTAAAGGTTTGGCTGTGATTCTTCATTTGTAGGAGGTAAAAATCCACCTAGGTCTGTGCATGTTTTTCACTCAGGGGAAATAAGTGATTCTAAAAATAATAGTCACATAAGATGATCAGGCAAAAGACCAGAATTTTCTTTCCTGAAAATTACAGGGTGTGTTATATTCTATTATATATCTGTTTTGATAACAATATCTACAAAACTGACCTGTTATTCTCCATTTTTTTCTACATCTTTCATATCTCCTAACATTATTTCCTGTGGAGTTCCTTGCAGAAATTGTTTAGTTTCCTGTATACAAGGTCTTTTAGAATCCTTAAAAGTCTGGCTACCCTAATGGAAATATATATCCATTTCTTCAAAAAAGCAACTACTTAATTCTCTCACTTTCTTGGATCCTACTCTTTGCTAAATTTATCCATTTTATATTTTGTAAATAGTAGCTTGGTTAGAAGAATAATTTCAGAACTTGTTTTAAATTTCAGTTTCTTGACTCTTTCATTTTTTGACTCTAGCTCATTAATTACTTTGTCGAGTGTACTATGTGGAAGCCACTAATTCACTCTTGTCCTCATTAGATATGCCATTGGGTTCTGAATTGTAACTTCCTTAATGACTGATGGGGTAGTTGCTATTTATTGTCCTTTTGCTCCCCCCATGGGTCTGCTCTGGTATCCTGTCATTCTTCTTATTGGATTTTTGTATTCATTTTGATTAATAGGAGTTTAAAATAAAGGATAAATATGAAACTTTTATTGTTTATGGGTTTAAAGATGGCTTTCATTTTGTTCCTTGGATAAAGAATGATACAGAATGTTGCCTTGTTGGTGATATGGATTTTGGAAACCACTGCATGATATACATTTTAAGCTACTTCATTTTCTGTCTTCCCACAATTACACCTTTTTTTCTCTTTCTGATTTAAATTTAGAAACATTATTAGGCAGAATTCCTGTTCATCTTATTTTTATTATATCTTTGTTTTTATTATATAGTGCCTCCTGAATCTACTTTGTTATTTGGATTGATTAAAGATTGTATAAATGAAAATATTTTCTGAGAGAAACAAGGTTAATTTTATCTCTTAACCATTTAAGATTAACACAGTGGACAGTAATTCAGGTGATCACTCACTGTAAGTTGAAATTACTTAAGATGTAACTTTATTAGCCTGAATATCTGTTCTATGGATGTCACAATCCATTCTGCTGGTATTTTAATTATCTTATGTCAGGATTTGGTTGCAAGCTATTTGTAGCATTATTAGCTCAATCAAATTAGTTTTGGACATTTATATATTCTCACAGTGGGAGGAAAGTAATCACTGCTACTGAACTGTAACAAGATTGCCACTATTGAAATTTTGCATTCATCTGAAATGAATTAATAGGAAAAGTAATTTTTCAGTATATAGATTATATCTTATCATTGTAACCTTCTGCCACTATGTAAAAAGAGATATAACACACATCATCAAAGTGAATAAAACACAAATGTTGAGCTAAATGATCTATTATAAAATGAAATTCTGAATAATGGTATTTCTTCAGCTTTGGTTAATTATAGGTAAAACTGGTGTGATGATTCTTATGTTTGCTTCAGAAGGCAACCCAGCATGTTTTATTACTAACTAGTATTTAGTATGGACATTGTCAATGTTAAATTTCCTAGCGCAAATTGTGGCTTTGGGACTTCTGTTCAAATCATTTCTAATATTCAGTAAGGTAAATTTCCATTGGGACAGAGACTTACCTGGATTTTGATTGCAATTTTCATGAAAATACTAATATGATGCTATGCTTTTTGTGATAAAGAATAATAAGTAATATTTGGTTTTTGTTAAAGTTTTTGTGTGTATATATATGTATGACTTATGAGAGTCCTGTTAAAGTTTCTTATCAGTTTTTCCCTTTGTTGACAAGAGATTATTTTCTCATACAACATGTCCTGATTACAGGTTCTCCTCTCTCTACTCCTTCCAGTTTCTGCCCACTGCCACTCTCTCCTGCATTCACTCCCTTTCTGTCTCTCATAAGAAAAGACCAGGCTTCTAAGAGGTAACAACAAAACAAACAGAATAAAATATGAAAAAAAATAAACTATTGCATTGAAGTTGGACAAGACAAACCAACAGAAGAAAAAATTATTCCAAGAGAAGGCACAAGGATCAGAGATCTACTTGTCACACCCTCAGGAATCCCATAACAGTAAACTGGAAACCTTAATATATACACAGAGGACCTGGTACAGACCAGGGAAGTTCCTGTGCATGCTGCTTCATTCGGTCTCTGTGAATTTGTATGAGCTTTGATCGTGTTGACTTGGAGGGCTTTGTTTTCTTGGTGTCCTTTATCCCCTCTGGGTCTCACACTCTTCCTGCTTCCTCTTGCTTCCTCTTGTGTGAAGTGTTCTGAGCTCTGAGGGGAATCATTTGATGGGGACATTTCACTTAGGACTAAGTGTTCCAGTTTTTTTCACTCTGCATAATGTCTGGCTGTGGGTTCTGGAGTTATTCTCATCTCCTTTAGGGGGGAGCTTTTTGTGGCCAATAGAAACAAATGCCTGAAAAAGGCATTGATCTATGAGTTTAGCAGAATGTCATTAGAAGTTACTTTATCACTCCTTTTTTTTTAAATTTCCTTTTTTTTTTAAACGAGTGATATTTGGTTTTACTCTGATCCTTTTGCTTTATAGTCTCTGGTTCTTGGTCACCCAAGCAATGGCAATTATGGTTCAATCCTGAGGAGTGGAGTTTAAATCAAAGCAGTTATTGTTGCTACTCTGACAGGCTTTTTCCCACCGTTGCTCTAGCATATCTTGCTGAAAGAACACCATTGTGGATCAAAGGATTTGTGGCTGGCTTGGTGTTCACATTTCTCTTTTGGTATGTGTCAAATTCTTGTAGATTTGTTAAGTGAATTGAATTTTCTTTTTGATTTGTAGTAGTTTTTAGCACATTCAACACATGAGCACTTTACTGGTTACATGCTTAGGGTTGCAAATCAATCAGTGAATTCATATATAATTTCACTAAAAAAATAGACACCTTATTCTTTTGCAAATCAAATTATTAATATTTTAAATTTTACTTTTTGTTGTACACTCTTTAAGGAAACATAAGTATTCTTTGGGGTAGCTTTTTTCTATTACTTATATTTATTAATTTTTAATATTTTTATCCATTAATTAATTAATCTATTTATTTATTTTCATGGTGGGAGACATGTTTGTTTATCTACACATGTAAAGGCTATAGGATAACTTTCAGGAGTGGGTACTTTCATTCCACCCTGTGGGTGCCAAGGACCAAAATTTGGTTTTCACGTTTGATGGCAAATGTTTTTCCTGGCTAAGCTGTCACACTGGACTTAAGCAGTCTTTGCATGATCTTTAATTGATCCAAATTTACTAGAGAAGTCACACATATATAAAAAAAACAAATATCAATTTGTGGATTTGCCTTCAGGACTCACTTACTTATAATCCCTTCACCTTGATCTACAAACTTTTCCATTAATGTCTTTTTAATTTATTATTTTTAACAGCTACATTTCTGTGCATTAAGGATGGACTGAGGAGCTCATACAGAATGCACATCCCTGAGAAAACTGGCCCTTTCTTCTCTAGCAGCCATTAATTGCAAATAGGCCCTCAGCTAACAGTTGGACTTAATGCTTCTCTCCAGGTTTATTCCGGGATTTTGTCTGTCTTGATCTTGGGCAGGTAGTCACAACCACTATCAGTTCATGCATGCAATGGCTTTTTCATATTGGGCAACTGTTCTTTCTTAGAGATGTCCACTACTTCTGAATTTAGCAGTCCTTCTATTGCCTCTTCCATGATGCTTCCAGAGCCTTGGGAGAGAATTGTGATATAGACGTTTCATTTTGAACTAAGTATGCCACACTCACTTATTCTCTCCATACTGACCAGTCGTATCTGCTGTAATCACCACCTGCTGAAGTAGTTTTCTGATGAGGACTGAGAGATGTGCTATACATTAGTATAAAGAGAGCAATAAAAGTTTATTACTATGTCCATTTAGGAGAATAATAGCACTAGGTTCTCCACTAGGGCTATGGCCTTGCCAGACATGAGTGTTTGGGTACCTAATATGCCTAATATGGGTTCCATCCTGTAGAATATGCCTTAAATCCTCATTCCTGGCCCTGGGCTTATTATTTGATTGATAGCTTATGCCTGGGATAGGTATTGTTCTTCCATGATAGGGCAATTCCTTTTCAACTACTTCTATTAATGTGTTTATTTTAGAAAGCTTTCCATATACATCTTCAAAGGGATTTGGTGATAATTACCTCTTACAGTCTCTACCGTATCCTCTTCTCAATCACCCTCAAATCCTTCTTGTCTATTATTCCTCCTAATCCCTTCATGTGCATTTTCTCTTATCTTCCTTTAATTATCTCTTCATTTCACGTAACTACTTTACTGACTTCTATAGGTGCTCCAATATTAAGTATACATCTAAAGAGTGAAAACTCGCATCTATGTATGAGAGAGAACACAATAATTATTTCCATATCTTTGCAGTTACATGTGAATTTCATAACTTTCTTTCTTTCTGTATATGAATAATATCCTTTTGTGTATATGTATCCCATTTCATTATCCACTCATCAGTTGACATCTAGACATTTCCATTTCTTTGCTATTGTTTTACTGTAGTATTTTCACTACAGTGGGACTTTTTTCAAGACTAGTGTAAATAGATTATATAATATCTTTATTCATAATTTTTTGAGGAACTTCCATAGTGATATCTATAATGGCTATAACAACTTTCCCTTTTTCCAATATCCATGCCATCATTTTGGTCATTTGTGTTCAAATATTAAATATTCTGACTAGGGTAAGTTGAAATTTGAAAGTAATTTTAATTTACATTTCACTGGTGGCTAAGGATGTTGAAAATAAAAAAAGTCTAAGTCATCTGTATTTCTTTTGAGAACTTTCTGTTTAATTATATGCTCCAAGTTGTATTATTATTATTATTATTATTATTATTATTATTGTTGTTGTTGTTATTATTGTTATTATTATTATTATTATTATTAAGTGTTTAGCTTTTTGAGTTCTTTGTGTGAAGGCCTAGACTTAACTTTACAGGCTCAGGAACGTGACATGACAACTAGAATGGATACAGAGCAGTATCCTCCTGCAGACATCCTGTCTGTGGTTTATGGCTCTTAAAAGTATCTAGATAATCCTACTGAGCAGTACAGGTAATCCTGTTCAGCAGGTTGTGGTTCCCTGCCAAAAGTCTAACTCAATGGTCTTAAATGTGGTTTCAGGCCCAATGTCTAGACCAATAGTTTCAAAAAATCACCTTGCCCCTTTTACCCAATCCCAAATTGCCAATTCCCAGCCTGTGGTTTTTTTCCTATAAAAACCCTCTACACCTGGGCTTATGGTCACTGCCACATTTCTTTCCATCTGCCTTTTGGTGGCCCAGGTTGAACCTGAATAAAAAGGACCCTTACATGCTTGCATCGGAAACCAGCTCCTTGGTGGTCTCTGGGGGTTTTGTGAGATGGGTACAACATTTGCATATTCTAGGCACTGAAGACTTGTCAGATAAATATCTGGTAAATATTTTTCCCATTCTGTAGGCTGCCTATTTACTCAAGAGATAGAAGGCTTTGCTATACTGAAGATTTTTAGGTTCATAAAATCCCCATTTATCAGTTGTTACTCTTAAAACTACAAGAGTCTTATTTAGAAAGTCATTTTCTGTGCCTATGTCTTAAATTATATTTCCAACCTTGTGCTCCATAAATTTCAGGGTATCAAGTACAGTCTTTGATCCATTTGAAATTTAGTCCTGGGTAGAGTGAGGGAGAACAATCTAATTTCACTCTTCTACATGTAGCCATTCAGTTTGACCAGGACCATTCATTGAAGACGTCCTCTTCTGCCTGCTGTGTACTTTTAAATCACTTCATCAAAAATCAGGTGACTGAAAGAACATGTGTTCTCAAATCTATTTTATTGATCAGTGTGTTGGTCTTTATGCTAGAATTATGCTGATGTCATTACTATAATTTGAGGTATAACTTGAAACCAGAGTTGGTATTACTTCTAGCAGTATTTTATTGTCTTGGTTCTTTTATGTTTCTGCATGAATTGTTAGCATTGTCTTCAGTTTCTGTGAAGAATTATGTTTGAAAATATGATTTTGACTGCATTGAATCTGAAATTGATTTTTATTGCATGGCCATTTTCACAATATCAATTTTGCCAATCCACATGCATGTGAGGTCTTTCCATTTTCTACAATGTATTTCTTTAGTGTCTTAAAGTTTTTATTGTACCATTTTTTTAGTATACACCCAATGTTTTCTATCTATGAGAAATTTCAATTATTGGCTTGATTATTATTGTAGTATAATGAGTTGTAATGTCTAATCAATCGTCACTGTTACTCGTTCCTAAATAATCCTCCTTTTGTGTAAAAAAGGAAGAAACAAAAGATCTAATTTGCATAATGCTTTAATGTAGTCATCCAGACTAACATGATTCACAGATAATCAACTTTGTTCAAGATAATAGCGTGTTAATTTACACTGAGTGCTGTGTTATATTCTTTGGTGTGGGAGAAACTGAAGAAAAACAGATCTTTTCAAGGGATTTGGGACAATGAAAGTGACAAAAGACAAGTTGAAAGTAATTTTTAAAGCTCTATTTAAAGACAGTTTTGGGGAGAACTACTCAGATTAGATATAACACAGGAAATGAAAATGGACAGTCACTAAGGTACTTTGCACCTGCCTATCTAGTATCTGTTATTTTCTGAAAGAGATCTGGAAGCCTTATGCTGTGTGGAACAGTTCAACAACCATTGAAATACAGTGGAAAGGAAAAGTTTGATATTGTACAAAAAGTCTGATCATTGTAAGAAAAAGTCTGATATGTTACAGCCTTTACTTAGATAAAACATTCTCTAAGAAGAGCCTCATAGTTATATGACAAGAGCATGCATATGAAGTGTGAAATATAAATAGCTTCATCTCTTCAGCATACCATTACAGGATCCTGAGAAATAGACTGTATTCCCTGAATTCTGCTTCTGATTAGACATATAACATCTACTTCAGGAAGTTTTATGAGGGAATTGAGTCAAGATAGTCTGGAATTCTTTATAAAAGAAGTATTACCCCTAAAACATGTAAGACAGTGATATGCCATGTATTGAGGAAACTAGCATATTCTTATGATGTCTAATGTCATTTATTTCAGCAGAGGTCAGCACACATTTTTCTATAAAACACAATATAGTAAAACATTTGGCTTTGAACACTATATCATGATAATTATACCTGCTCAACTCAGGTCGAAGCACAGAAATGGTCCACAGATATTATGCAAATTTAGTGAAGGTAGTTGTTTTCTAATAAACCATTAGTTACATAGCAGTCAGAACTAGTCTAGTGAACCATACTTTTCAGAGTCCTATAGTAGGTCCTTTCAAATTGAAATTCTAGAACACCAGCAACTGTATTAAGAAGAAGGAACCATAAACAATGGAGTACAATAGTGAACCATGTAGGAACTCCTGCTTATAAGTCACTAAGAGTATTAAAATGCTAATACCACAATATCAAGTGTGTATAAGTCACATACCTATGTATCTAGCCCTGCCTATAAACTTCTTAAAATTAATCAACTACAGCCTTACCCTTGACCTAGCAAATTTTCATCAGCACATCAATAAGATCCTCAGAAGATTCAAATGCACATATATTTTGAAAAGGTTTGACAGCATATATGATTTTTACATTGTGACACTGGCTAAGAACTCTATCCAAGGAACAAGTAATTATTTGTGAAAAATAAACAATGAAATTCCTGTAAAAATTTAGCAGTCCATAAACAATCTGCATTCCTTAATCTTTTTATTAAATTATTTTCAATTTATTCTTCGTTTCTTTTTTCAGTCTTGCAGCATTTATTTGGCTACTGAATGTAGCTCATTCCTCTGAGGAAATTTTCTCAGTCTAACATTGCTCTTCTGTAGATTGTGATGGTTAAGACTATTGACTCTGGAACTGTACCACTTGGGCTAGTTTTCTGGCTCCACCACTCACCAGCTGTTTGATCTTGGGAAGGTTATTTAATTAATGGTCTGTTTCAGTGCCTTCTGCTAAAGAGAATAATAACTCTTATCATTCTGAGGATTAAAAGTGTTTATATATTGAAACAATATCTGACACATGGCAAATACTTGTAAGTGCTAGAAACACTAGTAGCTATCAATTCCCATCACCTTTATAATTCTGGCTCTCTCTTTATAGTCACTTGTCTGAACTTTTGCAGCATTGACCACTCTTTGTGGGACATAGAAATTAAATAGCCATGTTAATGCAATACAAAAATAACAAAAGGGATATATTTTCCACTACAGTGTTGTGATCTCAAGGACGGAAGAATGTAAGGGTCAAATATGGCTAGAAAGATGTCTCAGTGTGTAAAGATTCTTGCTACAAAGTACAGCTTTCATATACTATTACAAAATGAGCCTTAGTATTATACTATCCCATGGTGGCCCAGAAGAGACACGACCAGCAGGCTGGAATGAATCTAGATACATGGAGCTCTTTCATCCAACTGGTCCAGCTCGTTTATTCATCCACCCTCATCATTCTGTCCCAATTCTTCCTGCTTGGGACTGGTCTATATCCCAAGACAGCAACACCTTCATGTTTACAATACAACATAAGAATGGCAAGGTCCCCACCAGAATCTTCCTGGCAACTTCATCTGCAACCCAAAAAGGGAAGAGAATAAAGGCGGAGTTAAATAGGAGCGGGAATAAATCAGAGGAGGAACTTACGTGCTAGGAATATATCCTTATCGTGGTTAGGTGAAAACATTACCAGTCTAACATAATGTGCTCAAACTATAAACTTACAGGTGATAAGGCAAAGAAATCTGTAAGTCACTAAACATAAAACTGCTACAGGTTTTCTGACAGGGCGGGGGAGGAGTACTGATAGCTAGTCAATCTGTATCACAGCTTGCAGCACCTGGTGAGAGGAAACCCCCTTTATCTCAGAAGTTGCTCTGGGGCAGTGGAAGTTCTGAACTTGATTTGCACAATAAACAAAACTTTGAGTAGCCCCTTAGCCTCCTAGGCTCAGCCAGGTTGGGAGGGGAAGCGGGAGTTAGTATCTACTGGAACAGTGTCTGAGAAGTTTATCTGTTTGCCAAATGGTCAGGAAATATTTGGGCACACAAGAATTTCATAGCAGAAGACAGCTGAAATGTTAAAAACTGTGTAACACCAAACATTCATAATAGATGGCTTGCCTTTTGACAGACCCTTGTGTTGGTTTTTTGCAGCGCCCCTCACAAAGCATGACAGAATCCACTAACAAGAATTTTATTAAGATAAGGGAGAGGGACAGATGTGCACAGGCCTGCGGAAAGACACATGAGTGAGGGGAGACCGCTTATAAAGGGTGTGTGCGCCTGTGCACACAGGCCCATATGGCTATTCCACACATGCGCATAGATCACATGGTTGTGCTTAATGCTTTAGGCAACCACACAGAGCCATGGGTCCTGGTTACTCGAGACGTTTTGACCCTGAAATGACTAGGTGGAAGTGACTAGGTCCCCCTGGGTATGCACGACCAAGCCCAACCTTGGGGGCATGTTGTAAATCCATATCACCTTGGCCTGTCAAAGTATAGTTTTAATACACAGCTGAATCTCTAATGTATTCTTGCGGCCCATAAGACACAACCACTGGAGTTCTTGCCTGGGGACCATATGATGGAAGGGGAGAAGCCTTTCCTGTCCTGTATATTTGTCTTTTGATCTCCTCACACGTGTTTCTCTCTCTCTCTCTCTCTCTCTCTCTCTCTCTCTCTCTCTCTCTCTCTCTCACACACACACACACACACACACACACACACACACACCTTAAAAAACAAGAATGTAGTCCCAAAGCATAGTTGAATCAAATAAATCCCAAGACTCAAGCTAAAAGATCAGCAAATGATGTTCAGTGTGCCAAAATCAGCATTTTTTTAAATAAAGTTTTATTGGAATAACAACCAGTCTCAATTTTTAAATTATTATCACTGCCTACTTTGGTATTTTAATGGAAGAGTTGACTACACGAAATACCTCATGGTTTGTTACATCTAATATATTTAGAATTTGTAAGTTGCTGAAGAAAAACTGACCATTCATTGGACATGAGAATATGTAGTGTAAAGTTTATGACATTTGCAGACAGAATATGGTCAATGAATATAATAAACACTGAGAAGACCATGGTTGCAAACATCTCAATTCACCTGAATAAGCATCAGGCCCAGTGTGTAAATGGCAATGCTGTTAGTATACTGCTCTCACTCTTCCAGGTGTAATGTCCTAGTCATCAGGGTGTTGCTGGTGACTGTATACCCTCGTGATCATGCAATCTCTGCCATAAAAAGCCTCACGGGGGGGCTGGGGGTGGGTGGGTGGGTATTTAGCTCACTGGTAGAGTGCTTCCACAAGGCCCTGGGGGGTGGGGGAGCTGTACACAGACCCCACACCCTCCCTTTCTCATTTCCTCTGCTGTCTGCTCTGCCTCCCCTTCTAATAAAGCCCACTCTAACTCTGGTAACCATGCCTCATAACTCTTCCACCAACCAACCAAATGTGCCAAAAAGACCAGAGTATTCAGGGAGTTTGTTATTATTTTCATTACTGAATCATTTAGTGTATTTGTTTTCTTAAAGAATGCCTAAAACCACCTACATAGCATACCTGTAATGAGTAAAATGCATTTGATTTGCAAGGGGATTCAACTGATTCTGATGCAAAGGAAGTTGTCAAAGAGCTTGAGAAGTATCCCAATGGTCAAAGTGCCATGGTGGTCATCTCCAAAACTAGTAGCATGATCTTACATAAACAACATAAAGCTATCTGGTAAGAACTCATTGACATAGCATATGAATCCTTATTTGCAAAGTCCTATAAACTCAACATTTAAAAGCCAGAAATACATAGTTGACTTTATTTTGGAAAATAACTGGTTTTTGCTAATACATTTTTCTATAACTTGAACACTTAAAAATACTTAGTAAAAAGAAAAAAGAAAAGGAACAGTTAAAGTGTCATTTGCTCTGAAAATCCTTTCTGTAATCATGCAGACAAAATTAATCATCCTTCTCACTGCAAGTGGTGAAGACCAAGTTTTAATTCAGGAAGTATATGTACACATGGAGGAGAACTCCAATATTGCTGCAGAACGTTGCCTTAGCAGTGGATGTCTTCTGAAAATAACAAGCCAATGTAGCACACTCATTCCAGAGGTAGCTACAAAGCAGATACTCATCACTTCTGTGCCTTCTCCCAAAACAAATAACACAAAGCATAATGTACAGTGGATGGTCTTCCCTGATTAGAGTTGCTCATGAATATGGTGGCCCACAATACTGTCACTATTTGAAGTGGTATTATAAATTACTCAATAATGTCCTCTCAAAAATAATACAGAAATACTACCTCATGTACTTAATAATTCTCAAAGAAGGGAACAGAGATAAAATTAAATTTGGTGAAGGTTTTTTATTGCAGCAAAGCCTATCTAAGACCTCAGCAGTTTCCCAGCCTCCTTGATTACAGTAGGTAGGATTTGAATGTATCTGGATTTCTATGAAGAAATGGGGCTATCACAGGTTGCTTAAGCTATGGATCATTCTTCTTTGTAAACATAATTAAGGACATTGTCAAATAGTCTTCATCTAGCATCTGATAATTAGAACTTGCATTTTCTATCATGAGAGGATTCCTTGATCTTGACTACCCAGGCTCCAGATCTATGAGAAAATAAATTTCCATTCTTCATAAGTTATACAGTCCATGTATTATTTTGGTGTGACCTAGTGAGTGGAATAGGAACACCACTGAACCATTCAGTTTAGCAGTTAGGAAGGTAAATTTCTAGTTCACTCTGAGCAGTTATTAGGTATTAGTTCTGGATAATATAAACTTCATGGGAAAACGGAAAGAAGAAATATTTCAGTGTCTGGAAAATCTTTGTGTTAAAATTTCATAGTTCCTGTTCAGTTTTTTGTTTTTATTTTAATTTTGGTAGTGATAATTACACACAGGGCCTTGATCATGAATGGAAATTGATGTATAACTGTAATTTATCTGTTTCATTTGTGCGTGTGCATGTGTGCATGTGCACATCTACACTTTGGTATGTGGAGCCTGGAGGAAAATCTCAAATATCATTCCTCAGGCTCCATTGACCTTTGTTTTAGACAATATTCCTCATTGTTTTGGGACTTGTGTAGGGGGTTAGGATAGCTGTTAAGCAAGCTTCAGGGATCTTCCTCTCTCTGCTTCCCTGGCACTAGAATCAGAAGCATACATCTCTGTTAATATAAGTCCTGGGGCTTTAACTCAGGATCTCATGCAAGGCAAGTCCATTACTAAGTTACCCCTCAACCTCTCAATCATTGTTTTCATGGTTTTTTTTTTTTTAACTTTTTGTGTTTTATTCAATTATGTAACACAAGGAAGATATTTATAATAATTTTAAAAAACTACAAGGTGTCTCAGTGGATAAACACCCCTGTTGCACAAGCTTAACCCCTGAGCCCACAGAGGAAGGAAAGAATTAACTCCAAAATTTGTCCTCTAGCTACAAGTATATGTAAACACACTCAAGCCTAACATGCACACACACACACACACACACACACACACACACACACACACACACAGTTGACAAACTCCTGGAGGAAGCAGTTAAGTGTGTGTTTAATAGTGACTCCTATAGCTAGACTATTTTAGGAGACTGCAGTTGGCAAAGTGCTTGCGTAGTAGGGAAGATTGACCTAGAGGATGTACCTCTGAGATTATATAGGTCCCAGCTATTAAAGTGTAGAAAAATCAGCAGTCACATATTATAAAGTAACATGGAAATTATAAATATTATTCTAAGTGAATCAGCAGGAAAATTCATGTACAGTCATATGTGACTCAGAAAGGAGCAAGAACCTATCTCTGTATTTGAAAATGTTTTTACTTTGTCTAAAATTTTAATAACTGTATAGTCATAAATTTCAGATTTATACATGTATATTTACATTCACTCCTAAATACATATGAAAATGAATGTATAATGAATGGCATACCCAGCTTAGACAACAGTAAACACAATTCAAAAAGAATTTAGGAGTGTAGTTTAAAAGCAAAAATATCATTTAATGGAGATAGTAGTGGAGAGACATTCTTTAATTCTTCTAAAGTGAAACTAAGATATAAACGTTAGGAACAACAGATGAAATTTGATTCTATAAGTAGAAGTCAGTGAAACACTACATGAAAATAGGTTGCATATATTATAGGAAAACAAATTCAAGTATTTTACCATATGGTAAAAGTCCATAAGTTAATTATATGTAATTCAATTAATCTAGAAAGGTGAAAATACATAAAATGAAACAAATATGGAACAAAACTTGAATTCTGCACATGAAGAGTTTCATCTGAGCCAGCGTATTAATGGGCTTGCATGTGACCCCATATACCTCCTTTGAATTGTAATTCATCTTCTGGGAAAACACCGTTGGGAGAGGCAACAAAAATGCATCAAAAAAAAATAGAAAATTGTGTATAATATGTCCACCAGGGTATTAATGCTTTACCTGACCAAATAAAAGTCAAGCCAAAGTCTTTAATGGGTCAGCGTTGACGTTTCTCTCATGCTTGGTCTCTGTCCCCTCAGTATTCAGAGTGGCTCTTCTTTCAGTGTGTACACCAAATCCTGACCCTGCCCAACACCATCAAAGTTCTTGTCTACCATATTTTTCTGAGACTCAGCAGTGGTCTCTAACATATTCCTTGCTTATACTATAGTCTTTCACAACACTACATTCAGTCATTTGTTTATTTTCATTTAATTTTATTTTCATACACTGTATTTTGATTTTATTTTTTCTCGCTAACTCATCCTATATCTTCCCTCTTCTCCCTACTCACTCCACTTCATGTTCTCTTTCTCTCTCCCTAAGAACAAATCAAACCAAACAAACAAAAAAAGAAAAACAAAACAAACAAAATAAAAGGAAAAAGATGCTAAAGCTAAACAAAATGAAACAAAAAGCCTACAAATTATAAAAATAAAATACAGAATTTCTTTTGTGTTGGCCAGTTCCTCCTGGTCATAGGGCCTGCCCTGTTGTGTAGTTGATATGATTACTGTGTGTGATTATAGTATGTGATTACTGACACAGCAATGTAAAATAACTGATCATTTACAAATAGCATCTTGGTTAGAGATAAGACCCTGCATCTATGTCCATCTCTCTGTGCTGGGATGCTGTTTGTCTTGAACAAGTGCAAGCTACCCTACCACAGGCTCTGTGAGTTAATATGTACATCTGGGTCTGAAGACACTGCTTCTCTGGAATTATCCACTATCTTGGGTTCTATAATTCTGCCTCCCCTTCAGCATAGATCCCGAGAGGAAGATGATTGATGAAGACATCCAATTTTAGGCTGAGTACTCCAAGTCTCTGTCTTTCTTCACATTGTACAGCTGTGAATCTCTGAGTTAATTCCAATCTACAGCAAGAAGAAGCTTCTTTGATGAGGAATAAGCAAGGCACTATCTATGGGTATAGCAGAAAGTTGTTGGGAGTCATTTTATCACTATGTTCCTTTAGCAGAACAATAGTATTTGGATTTTGCCTGGTCCATGACCTATCTAGTCTCATTTTCCTGGCCATTATAGCAGTATTGGATATGAGTTCCACTTCATGGAATAGGCCACAAACCTAAGAGAGAATTGTTTGGCCACTCCCTTAACATGTGTGCCACAATTGTACCAGTATATCTTGCAGACAGGTCACTTTTGTGGGTCACATGTAGATGTGTTGTATTGATGGTTAACTTTCCCGTCTGGTAGCATACAGAGTATCTTGCAGATAAATAGTAGTCAGTAGGTATGAATCTATAAGTTGGGCACTAATTTGATGTCTCCATGTTGGGTTATAAAGTATGGTCTTAAACAGTTGAGCCATACCATTAGGTTGCAGAGAACAACAAATTGCTTTGAAATGTGTGGGCGTGTCCATAAGATCCCTTTGTCAGACTCAACAAAATGTAACCTATTCCCGTCACTAGAGGTTTACTTGGTGATGCAAGGTGTGTCTAGTTGGGGCATTCTCTCCCCCATTATATGGTGATATCATTTCAATTCCTTTCATATAGGTACATATTTTAGGAAGCATAGAACTTTCTCTAAATTGACTACACCCTAAATTCCACAGAGAAAGAGAAATCCCTCAAACACATTTCATCACATCATTTGTATTCACCACATCTTCTAATCACTTCTTTACAAAACCAAAAACCTCGTTGCCATGGAATCTGCAGCCTCCCTTCATTCTTTACCTGCTCTCTCACAGCTCCCTAACTTCCAGTCTTTTCCCAGCCCTCCTTACTGACTGGTGCTTTGAGAATCAGAATGTTTTACCTTCAAAGATCCGGAAAACATGACTTCCAATTTTATTCAACCCCCTGTTCAAACATGAACATGACCAAATTTCTCTCTGCTCATGCTTATGAAAAATAGAGGGAGCCAACATTCTTTATTTTTTTTCTGACTTTAGTTTTCTTCATAGTGCATAGATTAAGTCACTACCAATTGACAGTTTTATCGCACTAGAAAACAAAATTTGTTCAGAGCAGAAACTTTACCGCTCCTCTTCCTCTAGAATAGTGGGAGACATATAAAAAAGAACTCATTAAATATCTTAAATAATTGAAAAAATAATCACTTTCAATCATGAGCAATTTAAAGTAATTGCATTTTACAATATTATTAAACATATTAAGAGCACAGGGAAGTACTTAATATATTAGCTTAAGTGCATACTTAAATCTGCAAGTTTAAACACAGAATAACATGCTAATAATATCACAGTGCATGGGCAGAAAAACTGGAAAAAAATTCCTAAAATTCTTATTGACATTTTCTCATAGTTTTAAGTTTACTGTTCTACCATTTACACTTTTGTTTATTTATAAATTTGCAGAGCATTTTCATATGCTTGAAATGGTTTAAAATTGAACATTAACTGTATAAGGTAATGAAGAGGCAATATAATTTTATAATTTTTATTGAGCTAACATATATAAATAAATATTACATGCTACATAAGTAATTGTTTCCATTGTTTTTTTTTTAACTATATAATATAGAAGGGAATGACCATTTTATTAACAACATCAGTGAAGACACCATGAAGTAGTGGGCATTGTATTCCCTGTAGCAGGGGCGAAAGTGTGACATGGTGACAAATAACTCTCCCAAACCTCTAGCTTGAGATAATGAAATGTTATTTCTTTTATATGTGTCCAGTGCAAGGAATTGGCTAGCTCTGGCCAATCCCTTAGGAATGAAAACTATCAAGTACTTGATCTTGCCCTGTGCTTGGCCTTAGTAGCAGCATGAACAGCGTGCTTTTATTTTTGGTTTCTTGTTTGTTTGTTTTTCAAGACAGGGTTTCTCTGTGTAGCTTTGCACCTTTCCTGGAACTCAGTCTGTAGCTCAGGCTGGCCTCGAACTCACAGAGATCCACCTGGCTCTGCCTCCTGAGTGCTGGGATTAAAGGCATGTGCCACCACCACCCAGCCAAACAGCATTTTCATAATCTATGGTCTTCTACTGTTTCTGAACAGAATCAACAGCATTTCCTTTTGACTCACTGCATAGCTAACTCTATCATCAAACTGGCAGCAAACAATCCTAACCTGGTATGAAATTAAAGAGTTAGAAATATTTGGGAAGAGCACTAATGATCATCACACACAGACAGACAAAAAAAGTGGGTGGATTTGTGTCATCATTAAGTTAATGGAGACAATGAAAACAGTATCAGTCCCAAGATTTTCTAAATCCCTGAAGCCAATATAGGAGTGTATTATCTCCAGCAACATGGTAAAATAGCTATCAGGATCATCCCACTGCTAAAAAATGCTCAAAAATATTCAATATAATTTTAAGAGTTGAAAATTTATGTCTCAGCTGGCAATAAAGTAAGAGTAATCCTTAGAGACGGAAGGCAAATAGAAAGCATAAATCTACAGTAATGAGTAAAATGAAGTCCATGGCTTTCCTGGGAAAACTTGTAGATCTCTTAATATAGAGCTTTCATTTTAATAACACATGTGAGCCTGGTGCCCAAAGGCAGAGAAAGATCAGATCAGGGACCACAAATAAGGCTGAGCTATATAAGGTAGCAATCTCAGTGAGAGAGTTCACCTGGAAAAACAAAACAGCAAAGCATCTTTTGTTAGTCAATAATGTGCTAAAGCTTGCAGTACATCTTCGCTTTGGGTTTCAGAATTCTTAAGTGTAAGGTGGTATTTATATTCCTATTGGCCCAATTTCTTATGACACATGAGCTCTAAAATTTCTAAGAGGAAAATGCTGTGTAATGTTGTTTCATGTGCTTAATGTACCTTCTCTGTGTTCTAGAACATTGGGGGAAATATTTCCTAAAGAAACAAATCTTCAATCTTGCTCATTAATGTACTTTATTAAATACATAAATATATCTTATGTATTATCCAGATATAGAAATATTTAATAAATTTGTAGCAATAGTAGTCACAGAATGAGTAAAACAGCAAGATGATATAAATGATAGCTAAAATATACAAAGAAAAAT
The DNA here is from genome assembly GCF_903995425.1 of Onychomys torridus. NCBI lineage: Eukaryota > Metazoa > Chordata > Mammalia > Rodentia > Cricetidae > Onychomys > Onychomys torridus. Next base: position 8,485,918 of record NC_050455.1, read on the forward strand.
AAAATAAAACTCCTTATTGGAATAATTAACAATAAAAATAATCTCATTGAATAGATTAAAGAATAAGATTCTAAATATGATCATACTGTATGGAGTTGTTTATAGTTAATAGTTTTTTCTATAAAATTTTTGAATAATATGATCAGTTAAATTTTAATGATACAAAGCATCCTTATTTTTGTAAACTATGCCTACCATAAGTTTACAGTTTTAACTTATTGCATATGTGTACTTCAATGGCATTATTTACTTGTAAATTTATCTTCCAAATATTTTAGCCATTAGCACTAAGTCAAACTCTGTATTGCTAAGCAACAAGGTGTTCTATTTTTTAATTCTTTCAAAAAATAGTAAGAAAAGAAAAGAGGAAAGAAATAGCTTTAGAAATGGCTCAGCCATTAAGAACACTGGCTACTCTTTCACAGGACCTATACTTGATTCCCAGAATCTTCATGTCAACTCATAACTGTATAAATCCAGTTCTAGAGGATCCAGTCTCTTCTTCTAGCTCAGATGGCACCAGACTTGCGTGTGGTATATAGCCAGCCATATATGTAAGAAAAAAATCCATATAAATGAAAATATAAGAAGTAGAAATAAAAATTGGATATTTAGAGAGTTGGTATTAATCCATCATTAGCAGAAAACAGATTTTTTTCACTAAAACATGTTGAATTACTGATTACTGACTTGCTGTCTCCAAATATCATTGCTGCCTTCAGAAATTTAAATTTCTATCTAAAGATTAATAATGCATGTATATTTCTAAAATATGCAAATTTGCAATGGCACAATTAAGTGCCTGAAATTGTTCATAGTATTTTTAATTCATTATACTTGGTAATATTCATAGTTACATTAGTACTGTTATTTCTGATTAAGCACTAAATGATTCTAAGCACTAGCCTTTTGATATCAGGTTGTGTTTAAATTGATACAGATTTTTCAGTTTTAATATTTTCAAAGTGTTACCTTTTCCAGTTTATTTTATCTTTGCTGTTGTTTTCTATGCTCTCTATGTACACTTTACTCAACAATACTTTTTTCTGCTACTTGTGCATTCTGTTTGCTTATCCAATTGGTTTTCCTCAAGCTGTTCCCTTGTACACATATGAAAAACATCTCATGTTCTGATATGTTTCTCTATTGATAAGTATTGTTGAGTAGCTTTCTGTATGTTTGTTTCTTGTTACTATTAAATTGTACAATTTAGATGTTTATAGCTTTAAAGAAACATTAATGCATTTATCGTTTATTTGATTGTGTCTAGTGGAGAGGGAGGATTATGAGAATTCTGATATATATATATATATATCCAGGTCTGGAGGCTGGCCATCTTAAAGTCATGATGGTGCACATTAGGTTCTTACTAAGAACCATGAGGATGATTGCACCTGTCTCTTCTAGATTTTGCTGTTCTGGTGACAGTCATCAATGTTCCTTGGTTTCTCCTATATTCCCCCATTGCTTACCTTCATTCTCCCATGAAACTACAGGTGTGGCTACAAACGTGCTGTTTGTCTAGAGGGCATGCCCCAATTCCTGCTCCAGGCTGGGCTGTTTTCTCAAATTATGAATACAAAGATGTACGTATGTTTGCAATATTTCTTTTATGAGTTATTGAAGGTAAATAGTGCATACTCTTTCAGAAGTAAGGGTATTATGCCATATTTCCGAGAGAGCATGCGTGTATACAGCAGTCCCAGAACAGCAACACAATGGGAAGGTGAAATAGAAAGTCCAACCACATGAAGGCATCCCACTTGACTTCACTGGCTGCAAGTGGAATGGCGAGAAAGCAGCTAAAACTGTTTGAACTATGCCAAATTTTCTTCATTTGTTCAACTGGGCTTCATGAGAGCTGGGATGGGGAGAGTCAGAGGCTACCCTGGTCAGTGGTGTCTGGTAATGACTGTGGTACGGTATGAGCAGCCGGGAGCAAACCTACGCTATGTTTTGGAACCCTCTGGTTTACCAACAGTCATGCTAGTAGAACTGCTGAATAAGTCTCTTCCTAGAAAGAATGCTAAATAAATCGTGTTCATCTTAGTTTTAATTAAGGCAGATTTATAGTGAAAGAATCACTACATAATAAGGAACATCTGTTTAAATAATGATTACAATGTTATGAAGATATTATAAATCCACATTATAGTAGTCACATAAACAGCAACTACAAATTGCTATACAAATTACCATCAATAGTCAGATTTGCCACATATATATTCCCATTTATTTCTTCATGCCTAACCCTTTAGGTAATTTTTTCCTTTTTCCTGTTTTTTTTTTCTTCTAATTTTAATAATATATTTATTTTTATATATACATATGTTTTGCTCTCTCTCTCTCTCTGTCCCCCCCTCCATGTGTGTGTGTGTGCACGTGTGTGCATGTGTGCACGTGTGCATGTGCGTGTGTGCGTGTGTGTGTGTGTGTGTGTGTGTGTGTGTGTGTGTGTGTGTGTGTTTATGTGAGTCTAGGTGCCACCCAAAGCCAGAGTCATCAGATCCTCTGGAGCTGAAGATACAGGCTGTTGTGAGCCACTGTGAGTGAGTGCCAGCAGCTGAACGCAGGTGCCTCTGCAAGAGGACTGCATGCCCCTAACAGATCAACTGCTTCCAGATCCTTCCTTTTTAAAACTAGTGTGTGAGGTATTAGAAAACACTGAAGTATTTCCAAATCACTTTCAGGTGGACTTGCATTCCCCTTCATTCCCTGCCCAGTCTCTTACAACCTCCTCTCTAGTCTCCTTTTCTGCTTTATGTCACCGGGAGCCTTTTTTCCTCTCCCGTCCCTAGGAGTGTCCTTACCACCTATTAGTCTACATGTTTTTTAAAAGCTTTATCCACACTTACACCTTTTTATACACATGCGTGGACATACTACAGAGTAGGATACACATTTGGAAGAGAACATGCTCTTTGTTGTTTTGAGTTGGATGGCCTCATTTAATATAGTACTTTCCAAATGATTCAATTCCTTGCCAGTTTCATAATTTCATTTTTCTTTATAAGTGATTAAATTGTATACATGAAATACACACACACACACACACACACACACACACACACATATATATATATATATATATATTTTTTTTTTTTTTTCACATTTTTCTTACCCATTCAACTGTTGGTGGATATATAGACTGGATTCAGTTATTTGTTATTATGAATAAGGTAACAATCAGATGCATGTGTAAATACATCTGTGATAGAATATAAAGCCATTTGCACATATGCTCAGGAGTGATATGGAGAAACATCAGTAAGTACTTCCATAATGTCTATACTAATCTGCAGCCCCTTAACAGGGAAAAAAGTTCTTCTTTCCTTGTCTGGGTTTGTTATCAATCTTCTGTGATGTGTTTTCATGTGAAAACTGAGTTCCAGGAAGTATATGCTGAGTGATTTGAGACAGTCATTGTGCATCCCTTAGATGATGCCTGAAAACTTTAAAGATTTAACATCAGTTGTGCAAAATATTTCACCTTTGTATCATTTCAATTAACTTCAGGACAACTGTAGAGTTACGTTTATGTTTTAGTTATATATGTATGCATATGTATATGAATTTGTATACATGGTAAATATATATGTGGGGCATGTTCCATGAGAGAATTTTTATGTTATCCAAAACTGAATTAGATGCCCTTAATTTTTTTTTTTTTTTTTCATTTAATAGGCACATTGTCCTTACTGCAGAAGAGCTGGTAAAAAGAAACACCATAGCAGAGCTCAAACCCATGGCTTCGTTCTAGGGCTGTTGATATATTTGCTGAATTAGAGTTCTTTGAGAATTTTGTTACTTAATGAGATTTAACATAACATAGACTGAGGGAGACCATCTCCCACAATCAGCTCAGGTAATAAAAGGAATGCCTCAGAGAAGCATGGGATAGGAAACTTTTTTATATGAGGGTATTTAGTAAGAAGTTTTAATCTATCTATGACTGGTGAAATAAGGAAACACACATGCTTACTGATGGTAACTTTCTCTTTTACTTCTTCTTAAAAAATGGTCTCTCTCTTCTGGGCGATGTTGGTGCACACCTGTAATCCCAGCACTCAGGAGGCACAGCCAGGCAGGTATCTCTGAGTTTGATGCCAGCCTGGTCTACAGAGCGAGATCAGGATAGGCACCAAAATTACACACAGAAATTCTGTCTCAAAAAACAAAACAAAACAAAATAAAAAAACAAAATGATCTCTGACTCTTTCTGTCTCCACACAGATACATTCCACATTTTACATCCTCCATACAGAAAAGCTACATTCCAGATTGTTATGTCCCTCACTCAGTGTGCACACACACACACATTTATCAATTCATTAACGACTTGTTAGTATTAAAAAAAAAAAAACCCACAAAGCAAACTCTCAGGGATAGGCATTCTGGTAAGAGTCACACTTGGCAATGACTTAGTCAGCTCAATTGGTAACTGACAACAGCTGCAGATTGTAAAAAGTTCTGGTTCATCCCTTAAAGGGATAGCTACAAGGGTACAAGGGAAGAAACTAAACCAATGAGAGATTTAAGGAAAAGGCAAATAATACGTGATTAATAATATCTGGGCATGGTTAATTAGTTAACAGACTTTTTCTGCTAGTCACCTGAATTTTAGGACCTAAACATAGTTATTCTACTGAGTCTAAACTCTTGTGTTAAAAACTGATGTAGAAATAAATACACAGTGTTAATTGTTATTTGACAGAGTGGAGAGGTGCTGGTGGAGGAATCTTAGGGCAACATAGGTGCTGTTGATCTCTTGAAGGACTAAGATATACCAAGGTCAGACACCTGCACTATCACTTCTAGTTGGCTATAGGGTTTTGATCCAACAAGGCCAGGCACCTGCAATTCTGCTCTGTGAAAGTTCCATGAGGACACTCGTTTGGCCAATCTGCCTTGTCAGTGGCTAAGGATGGAGACCAAGACCTCTAAGTGTCTACAGTCCACATGGAACAATAGACCTAGTTATGAAACACATTTTAGTGGTTCCTATTCATCAAAATTATACAGTTAAATAAGAAACCATCTTCTATTGTATGTATATTGTATTCACAATTATGTGTGCACATAAGACTGAGATGTAATCATGAGGTTACATGTACACATTACATGGAAATGCATGGTACATGGGGAGATATCATAGCGGTTCTTAAGGAAGGAATGCAGTTCCTAGGGAAGAAATGAAGTGGCACACGAGAGAAACACAGACAAGGAGAAATTGGTCATTCATAGTCAGTAATCTCATGGCCTTGCCATGTGGGGCTTCCCATCAGAGAGTCATTTATTTGATGGGTTGACATATGAACACCAGTTATCATCACTGTATACCCTCAAGGCCCTCAATATTAACAAACCAATGGAAGGTCTGGGAGAATAAAGGTCAGAAAACCATTGCTTGTCTAAGGTAAATAGATGGATCAAACTCACTGAATTCATGTTTGCTGATTGAAGCTGATATGAAATAGTTTCAGGGTATTTTTGGAAGAGGTATCTACAGCTGGTTACCTATGTATCAACTATTCCTGGGTGGTTGGGAGGGGGGATGAATTCTGCTTTTGGTTTGTGTAGCTTTGTACAAATGCTATTTTTATCAAATTATGTGCTGGAGTTCTGCTCACAAGAAACCTGAACTTACCATTTTTAGGGTTTATAATACTTTTGGTAGAAGGTAAGTTTAGAATAATAATAATTCTGTTTCAAAAAACAACAAACTATATATGATAAAGCCTTCTATTCTCCAAGCTGAATTCTAGACATCTGAAAGAAATTTCTATTTGCATATAGAAGCCCATGCCTTTCAACTTAATACTCAAGCAATGTTTTCTGGGTGGGGTTTTTGTGCGATAATGAGGATATGATGGTAGAATGCTCATGAATTGAAGTAGTCCCCTTTTAAAGAGGCCCAGAAGGGATTCTGGAATTCTTGAAACATTTGATGATATAGAAAGAAGGTATTATGAATCATGAATTAGGCCCTCATCAGACCCTGACTACTTATGCCTACTCTGCTGCTTTGTTAACTCAAGAACTACAAGGAATGCAATTTTATTATTTATAATTTCTCAGAAAAGGAGAAACTGATCCACCTGTCAGAGACTATAGAATTTAGAGGTCCAAGGTGACCAGAATCATTGGCTTAAAGATATAAAGTAATTCTAAGTTTCCCTATCACATTTTTGGCCCTACTCAATGTTCTGTATATAACATATCAACTAATTATATGTTTGAGATTTAGCCTGAGGTTACAGAAGAAATAAAGATTCATTGAAAGCAGCTTTTTAATAAAAGTTACTTTGTCCCCAAATCCTGATTTTAAATGTTTTTTGAACTAACTGTTCAGTGGTAGGTTTTACATAGTGCTTGGTGCCCATATTTTTACAAAGTTTTGCTACTATCAGGGTCTCCTGATGCTATGGCTTCAGGAAACTTCTTTGCAGCAACCATAGACAAGCCCTGTCTACTGGTATTTTATTTAGTGTAGCAGTGGTGTTATCACTGTTTCCAAGTAAAACTAGGTCACACAACCAATTCCAGTTCCCTACCTCTGACTCAATAATGTTATAGGATTTTCTGTCTGTAAAGGACTTGGCTAGAAAAAAACATCCAGAAATATTTCTAGGTACCTCATCACAAAAAGTTTAATGCAGCCACTGAGATGCTGAGCAAGTGAGGGCTTGCAGGACACTGGATAGAGAGAGGCCCTGCTGGATTTTAGAAACCAGAAAGCATAGTGCTGGGACAAATTTCCAAAGGTGTACCAAAATGGGAATCTAAAACATTACCAAGATATCTAATGAAAACTTCTTAAACACAGTCACCCTCACCCTCTTTTGTTTGTTTGTTTGTTTGGTTTTTTTTTTTTGGACCCTCTCAAAAGAAGGAAAACATTTATTCTCCTTTCCTGGCCTTTGAGTCTCAATGCAATACTTTCACTTTTAAATTTAAGCTAGAGCCAGGTATGCAAAGAATTCTGGGAAATGCTATTTTCTGGTTTCTAGATTTTGTAACAGGTTGGGTAATTTAGGTGACCAAGAGCAATGAGGGTTAGATCAACCCTGCATAACAACTGGTGAACAAACAGCAATGTTGTCATTATCTTTGAGCCTTTCCATGTATCAACCAATGACCCAGCAACTTCAACGTGACTCTCTGTCAAGCTACCATTATGGACTGTTTCTATTGATCCACTTTTCTCTATTCCACTCTGTGATATACATCTTTTCATTGTCCTTTTCCCTTTTGTTTGCTAAAGTAAAGTCTGCACCTGTCTCTGCGCCTCGAGCATCACTTGACCCTCTCCATCTATTTTCAATGAAGGCAGACTTTGTGAATGTATGGCTACTATGTAAATTTTTTCTTACTCCGCTGAAGTCAGCTTGGAAATTATGTCACTTAATTTTTAAAATGTTTTATTTGGGAGTTTGTAGCTGGAGTTTTTCTCTCTGGGTCCTGCCTGGCCCACAGTAAGGACAAATCTCTCTATCCCTCCAGTCCCACAGCTGCTCGGACCCAACCAAGTAAACACACAGAGACTAATATTACTTATAAATTGTATGGCCATGACAGGCTTCTTCCTAACTATTCTTATATCTTAAATGAACCCATTTCTATTAATCTTTAAGTTACCATGTGGCTTGTGGCTTACCGGTATCTTACATGTTGCTACTCATGGTGGTGGCTGGCAGTATCTCTCTGACTCAGCCTTCCACTTCCCAGACTTCTCCTCTCTGCTTGTCCTGCCTATACTTCCTGCCTGGCTACTGGCCAATCAGTGTTTTATTTATTAACCAATCAGAGCAACACATTTAACATATAGAACATCCGACAGCAGGAGTTTTTATTAGTTTAAAGAAATTTGAAAGGCTTTACAAGGAGTCCTTTAGATCTCCCCACATTTACTCCTGCATTTTCAAATGTCTCATTGCCACTGTTCATGTTAAATTATAGAATAGCATATCCTTAATAACATGACAAACTCACATGTACATTTGTCTTCAAAGGAAAACAATAACAATATTTTAAAACAGATTAGATTATGCAGCTTTCTTGATCAAAATATTCTTGTTTGGATAGTCAGTTAAATCCCATTGTTTACACTGCTTTTGCCAGCTTTCCTCATTCTTCTCAGAATTAACAGACAGAGCTCCCCATGTTTCACAAACTGCCAGTTGAAGTTGTGTGCCCATTTCTGGTTTGTTAGTCAACTGTTATTGTTCTGGGAATGCTCTATATTTCTTAATTTTTGATAACTTTTAATTTGAATATTATTTTTCATACAATATGTATATGACCATATTCCCCCCTCAAAAAAAAAACACACACACACACAGAAAACAATAGTACAAAAATACCAAAATAAAACAAAAAGCACACACACACACACACACACACACACACACACACACACACACAAAACATGGAATCCATTTTGTGTTGGCGAACTACTAGGGGGCCTGGGACTTAACAGAGTGATTGATACACCCTGTGACATTCTACTACAAGAAATGAATTTACCTCTTTCCAACAGATATCAATTGCGAATAACTTCTTGGTTACTAAAGGGACCCTGAGTCAACTTTGTCCTCTCAGTGCTAGGTTCCCAAGTGGCTTGAAGTTGTTCTGTTCTTATATAGGCTGCCACAGTCTTTGTGAGTCATAGGTGCATCAGCCCTGTTGTGTGTGGAGAACAGTTTCTTTGCAGTCATCTCCTATCTCTGCCTCTTATAATCCTTCTGCCTCCTTTTATATATAGACCACTGAACCTCAAGGGAAGGGCTTTGCTGAAGAAACCCCATTAATGACTAAGTGCTCTAAGATCTTCCATCCTATGAGCATTGTAGTATATGTCTTAATTCACATATACTACAAGAAGTTTCTCTCATTAGGGCTAAGTGATGAACTGATTTACATATATAACAATATGCCACTAGGAATCATTTTAATGCTATATTCCACTAAAGGACTAATATTATTACCCTTAGGCCCATGACCTTTCTACTCTCAACATTTTGTCCACTTTATCAGTATCCGGAATGGGTTCCAACTCATTGAGTGGGCCTAAAACACAATCAAAAATTGGTTCTTTACTCATATGACCTAACTTTCTAAAAGATATATTTTATTTTAATTAAAATGTAATTACATACTTTCTTCTCCCTTCTCTAATTTCTTTTATACCTCCCCAACTCCCTCTCAAATTCATGTTTTTTTCCATGAATTATCATTATTAACTATACGTGTGTATATGTGTGTGTAATACGTAGGTGTACATGTGTGTGTAGGCAGATATTCACATGTATATGGACAATCTGTTCAGTCTGCTTAGTGTGACTTGTACATTTTAGGGACAACTACTTGGATAACCAATTTTGAGACTCATTCCTGGAAAGATGTATTCTTCCTCTTTTAGTAGTTCTTAATTGCTAGTAGCTCTTCATCTAGGGGTGAGGACTCATGAGAGTTCTCTCATCCACCTTGGTATGTCACTGGAATTGTCATTGTGAAATTCTCACCCACATATAATTTAATTATTAAGGTGATACCCATCAGGATAAAGGTGTAAAGGATAACCTTTATTGATTCTTTTTCCATTTTCCATTCTATCCATTTGCATGAGTCAGATCTGATCTAAGATTTCCCTGAAGTCAATATTCCTAAATTCTGATGTGTTCCATGGCTCTTCCATACACACTACACAAACTTTCTATGCATTCCAAATCCTGCAGCCTCCATAATGACTTCAAACCTTGACTTTAAACATACTTGTGTAACTCACGCATTGGATGTCATACTCTCATTGAGACTGGAATTTCTGGGTATTGTTTTATTTTCATCTTGTCTTTGGATATGCAAATCTTCTCATGCTTCCTCCATTTCCATTCAACCTATTTATACAACTACCACTTTATTTTAAACTTGTGGTACCTTTTATAAAATTTGATTGCTTGATTACTATTCTACCTTGTTAATTCATGTGGTTTTGAAGCACTACACCAAAACAATCCTTATGGTTTGTGACATCTAACCATCATCCCAGATCTCACTGTACTAATGTTTGCTGGAGGAATTGGACTTTTTGAAAAAGGCTAATGCTTTTTGAAATTGTTACTAATATCTGTATATTCAGTTCTCTCAATAATCACTTTAATTGCTCTGTTCATTTTCTTTTCATCTGCCATGATGCCTATGAGTTACTTTTATACTTTTTGCAAAGTATTAGAATTCCATAATAACTCACTATTAATCTGCTTCTTTCCCTTATGCTGCACACTCTTTCACAATGGCCTTGTTTTCCTGTGGTATAAACAGTAGATATGTGCTGGTAAATTTCAAATGTATATTTTCAGAGAAGAACTTATTGCTAAGTTGTAGGTTCATATTTTGAACCATGTGCTCAATATTTATACTTGAACAGCTCACCTATATGTCATATCAATATACCCTCAGGTAGAATTTAGTATTTTATATTTCCAGAGATATAATTGTTCTGGTGTGTCTATTTTTTCAAATAATGTAACTATGCTCCTTTCTTAGTTAGGGTTTTTATTGCTACAAAGAGACACCATGAACAATGCAACTCTTATAAGGAAAACATTTAATTGAGATGTCTTGATTACAGTTTCAGAAATTTATCCCATTATCATTGTGGCAGGAATCATGGTGGCATGCAGACATATGTGGAATTGGAAGAATAGCTGAGCATCCTACATCTTGCAGGCATCAGGAAGTCAACTGACTGTTACACCAAGGGAAGCTTGAGCAAAAGAGACCTCACAGCCCACTCCACAGTGACATACTTCCTCCAACAAGACCATACCTCTTAATAGTGCCACTCCCTTTGGAGGCCATTTTCTTTCCAACCACCACATTCTACTCCCTGGCCCCCAAAGGCTCACAGACATATTATAATGTAAAAAAAAAATGCATTCATTCCAACTTCAAAGGTCCCCACAGTCTGTACCAGTCTCAATTCATTTACAAGTCTGAAATTCTGAGACACATAAGCAGTCTCTTAATGTTAATCCCCCTATAGAAATAAAAATAAAAAAAACAGAACACATACTTCCAACATATTATGGCACAATATATATAATACCATTCCAAAATAGAAAAAAATGAAGCATAGTAAGGAAATATTGAACCAAAGAAAGACCAAAAACCAGCTGGGCAAACTCCAAACTCTACATCTCCAGGTATGATGTCAAAACACTCTTCAGATCTTGAATTCTGTTCAGCTTTGTTGACTGGAACACACTTCTTTGTTTTAGGGTAGTTCCACTTCTTATTAACAGTTAGGAACCCACAACTCTGGAATCTCCCAGGAAATGCAGGATTCAACTTCATAGCTTCATACATGGCTTTGAATATGATAAGAAAAAAAAGATCAATTTTTGAATCTACTTTTAAAAAGGAACTATTTGTTTTACATAGGATAAGCAGTGAAAATTTTTGGTCTGAATTTATCAAATGTTACTGGACTGGACATTGTTATGTATAATGGAGTTTTTTGCCTGAATCTGTCAAATGTTAATGGACTAGACATCATTAATGTAATCTTGACTGTGTATATTGCATATATTTATTGGATATGATTTTTCTTGTATTAGTTATAACCTTTTTTAATTTTAGACAAAAAAAGGGGAAAATGTGCTGGCATTGTGTTCCCCAAAATATTGTGCATCCTAATAAATTTATCTGGGGTCAGAGAACAGACAGCCACTAGTTACAGAGCCAAAAATGGTGGCTAGAAAATGGGTCAGAGCAAGCCATAGCAGAAGCTGGGCAGTGGTGGTGCATGCCTTTAATCCCAGCACTTGGGAGGCAGAGTTAGGGAGATCTCTGTGTGTTCAAGGATACTTTCATCTCAATACCAACCATAGAAGACCTGGAGGTCTGTACAGACAGGCAGTGATGAGGAGGTCATGTAGTTAGGTTTACAACCAATGAGAAGGCAGAACAGAAAGTCTATACAAAAGAAAAACATACAGAAGTAGGTCTCATTTGGAGAGGAAAGACAGCAGAAGCAGTGAAAGGTAAGGTTTTCAGCTCTCAGCTATTGCCCTGACCTCTTGGCTTTTAACTCTGCAATTGGCTCTGTGTTTCTTATTTAACAAGATGGTTACATCTACATGGCATCTCTACTAGGCCTCCATTCAGGGACATCCCTGACACATGCTTGCCTCAGCAGCTTTCTCCAGGCACAGAGGCAATTTCCATAACCCGTTTCTTCTATCTTTAACTCTAAAGCTAGAATCATGTGGCCAAAGCTGCCAAGTTCTGCTGCTACTGGGCCTGGAGCATAGCCCCCTAATTCAATTACATCTTCACCAACTTAATCTCTTATACTGCCTGAGATTGGCTATCCTGAAACTTGCTCTGTAGACTAGGCTTGCCTCAAACTCAGAGATTTGCCAGCCTCTGCCTTTCCAGTGCTGGGATTAAAGGTGTGGGCCACCACAGCCAGCTCTAATCTTTCCACAAGTTGAAAACTTAGCTGGTGGGATCTTGCCCTGACATCACCACTCCCTGTATTCCATTTCTTAATCTGTTTATCTCCTTAAACGTAGGATTTAGCTTCATTCCTCTTCTGGTTCTCTTTTTTTCTCATCAAAATTTACGTTTTGTAATTTACCTTGCTCAGCTTATTCTTTTCATTATATGTCTTCATTAGATTTACCACTAATAAGCACACAACAAAGTCAATACTAGGCTATTTTGAGATTTCTTCTGGCAACAGACCTAATCCTAAACTCTTCACTTTAGCCTCATACAGACTCTTTGGACAAGGGCAAAAGGCAGTCACTTTCTTCACCAAACTATTACAAGAATGATCTCTAGGTAATATGCTAAAATTCTTTTCCTCTGAAACCTCTTAAGTGAGCCTCCCCAATTATATATAAAATTATATAATTATATATATAGTAAGTCTTAGCACCACTGTCTTCTATGTTCTTACTAGTGTGGCCCATTAAGCAGTGCTTAAAGCATTCCACTGCTTTCCAAGCACAAAGTACTAGAGTCCAAATTCCTCCAATCAAACACATGGTCAGACCTATCACAACAATACCCTATTCCTGGTACCAACTTCTGTCTTAGTTAAGGTTTTCATTGTTGTGAAGAGACACTATGACCACAACAACTTTTAATTTATTTTGTTTTATTTTATGTTTTTAAATTTTTCTTCATTAAGAAATTTAATACTCACTCCACATACCACCCACAGATCCCACCTTCTCCTTCCTCCTGACCCCAGCCCTCTCTCCCAAGCCACCCCACATTCCAACATCCCCCAAATCAAAGTATGCTATGGGGAGTCAGCAGAGCCCAGCTCACTGAGCCTAGGCAGGTCCAAGCCCCTTCTCACTGCACCAAGCCTGTGCAGGGCATCACTCCACAGGCACCAGATTCCCAAAAGCCTGCCCATGCACCAGGTGTGGATCCCAATCCTCCTGCCTGGGTGCCTGCCAAACAGTTTGAGCCAAACCACCATCTTCTGTATCCAGAGGGCCTAGTCCAGTCCCATGGGGACTCCACAGCCACCAATACACAGTTCATGGGCTTCCATTAGTGTGGCCAGTCATCTCTGCATGTCCTCCCATCATGATCTTGAAGTCCCCACCTGCAGAATCCCTCTTCTCTCCCATTGATTGGATTCCTGGAGCTCAGCCTGGTGCCTGCCTGGACCATAGCAACAGTTATAATGAAAACATTTATTTGGGGTGGCTCGATTACAGTTTCAGAGGTTCACTCCATTATCACCATGGCAGGAATCATGGAGACAAGCAGGCAGATGTGGTGCTGGAGGAATAGCTGAGAGTCCTACATCCTGCAGGCAACAGGATGTCAACTGTCACATTGAGGGAAGCTTGAGCAAAAGCGATCTCAAAGCTGTCTCCCTCAGTGACACACTTCCTCCAACAAGGCCACAGCTCCTAATAGTGCCATTCCCTTTGGGAGTCATTTTCTTTCAAACCACCACAGCACTCAACAGTCAAGGTCAGAATAATGACTATAATTCACAATCCTTTACTTACCTTTCTGGTTGATGATACTCTCATATGCCTTTTGATTCCTTCTCATTCTCCAGTATTAGCAATACCCTGTATTCAGTCTTATCATTTTCTGTGAACTTCTAAAACAAATTTCTTCCTGACACTTCCTTATCTATGACCATTTAACATCTTCTTTGTACATTACCAGAATGTAATTCCTCACGTATTAATCTTATGATGAAGTTGGCTCTCAATGTTTATAGGAAAAACCTATGTATTTTAACATGAAAAAAAAATCTGTCCATTGACTTTTTCCCTATGGATCCTTAATCTTATCTCTTATAAACATCTACTACCTCTTTCCAGAAGAGCTTTGATCTTTTGTGATCCAATGACTATAAATAAATTGACAATTCCATATTTGAGATACCTTAAATGTCCCATGATACATTTTATTTTTTACATCAAACAACATATGTGTTATCATTATACATTTTCATAGGTCCCGATTCTATTGGATTCTTTTTGTTTGTTTGCAATATGGTAAATTGATCCTAGGTTCATGTGCCTTTTAGACCAGAATTCTACTCCTGAACTAATGTTTCATCCCTTATTTTACCTTTTATATTGAGGCAAGGACTCACTAAGCTTGCCAGGCAGAATTTGGACTTGAAAACCACTGTCTCAGATTACCAAATAAAATATATTACAGGCCAACTCTATTATGTCCAGGTTTTCTACTATATTATAAGGTCTTGAAGATAATTAGTGTTTTCCAAGCACATTGTAAAATTTTAAAATACTTTTCCATTTTCTGTGATTATAATATAATTACTTTATTTCCCTATTCCTTTTCTCACCTCTCAACCTTTCCATATTCTTGCCTCTGAGTTTAGTTTTGAGTATAATTCCAATAGTTTTAAGATAATAATCATATTTCATAAAACATAAATGAATAAACTCCAAATATAAGGCATTTCTCACATCCTCCCTTCTTATAAATTATCATCCACTCTAGTATTTGCTTTTCATGACATGTTGACACCTCTATTATAATGTATTTTGGTACCACTAATTGGTAAAGGATTGCATTTTGTTTTATTTTCACCAATTTAAAATTTTCTTTAATTTTGATTTCAAGCATGTGTACAATGAACCATGATCATGTATATCCTTTGTTCCTTCCTGAAACTCTTCCCAAGTTTCATATAAGATATCTACTCTAAAATTCATGCCTTTTTTCTTAAAGCTCACTAAATCCAGGTAGTGCTACCCATATGTCCATGAGTAGTGGGTCTTTCAGATGGAACATGGGAAACCCACCTGAGGTTACACCCTTGAAATAAGAGTGATTTTTCCTTCCCTAGCTATTATTCACTACCAATAGCTACCAAATAAGTGATAGGTCTTGGAAATCATCTGCTCCATCTACAGCAGAATTCTGCCAAGCTTGACACTGCATAGCTCTTGTCCTGCTAACCACAGCTGTTTGATTTCAAGACTGTAACAGCTGTGCCATGCCAAGAAGACAGCATTTAATAGCACTTCATCCTATTCTCAGCTCTTATATTCTTTCCACTCCTTTTCAACAGTAAGCTTTGATATGGAGATTAATTTAGATGTCCCATTTAGGTCAGAGGACTCAGTTTCTAATGCTCAACACTGTGACCAATTATCATCTCTCCATTGAGTGCTGTCCACTGAGAAAAGAGGATTCTCTGACCAAGATTGAGAGCTTCACATTGTATAATAGACAGTATGATCATTTTGAAAAAACAAACAAAACAACAACAACAAAAAACAATAGCAAGTTCTAGAGTCTATGGTTGACCTAGATGTGGGCTTTGACAATGATAAAGAAACAGGAAAAGGATTGTTTTGGTGGAACAGGCCAATCAGAAAACAGACAGGTCTCCCCCAACAAAGGCATCACTATTGTACTAGCAGGCTCATCTTGCTTTGCAATCCAGTTTTGCAGCATTCAAGGTCAGTGTTTAGTAATATCATTAATTTCCTTTATTCTCAGCAGCCTACTAAAACCCTGCCAGCAATATGGAAGATAACCATCAGGGAGGAAGTTCCCAGTAGATCTGAGACTGATTTGTCTATGTCCTACAGGAAAAGTACATAGATTATTCAGCAATAGAGTCTTACTATATGGTTATTGTAGATGGCTAAGATCAATAGCCTGTATTCTTTTGGAAACTCCTAGAGTGTCACTGAACTAGGTCATAGAGATTTAGTCCATGACTTTTACTGTGACTTTCATATAATAATCTATGATTTCTGGGAGCAATATTGTCCATGCAAGCATGGATATTTTTGAACAGTTTTATGTTCTTTTAAACTAGTTTGATAACTAATGGGTTTCATTATGGCTTTTTCCTATATTCTTATTTTTGTTAACCCAACCACCAACTGCTCTCCTTGGCCAACTGCCACTCTTATTGCTCCTTAATCTTGAACCCTGAGTATTGCAACTCTTCTTCAATTTCCATGTATTACGTTATGTTTCTATTTGTTTAACTTTTATTTTTAAGTTGAGTTGTGATAGAGTATACTTCCATATGACTTTATATATCTCTTTCCTTTGTAGTATCTCTTCCCTTCACATCCCGCTCTCCTCGTTTTCCTAGGCCTGTGCCTAGTAAGACCTTTCTAACCCAAGTAAGTCATCTATTCCTCTTGTTTGTCCTATACTCTACTGTCACCCCTCCATTAATGTGGTTTTAAAACCTATTTCAGAAAAAATAAGCAGTGGTATAACTCAAGCCTAGGAACACAAATGCCACCTGTGAATCTCATATGTGGGAACTAGCTTCTAATCTTTTGCTTTGTGTGTGAAAGCACAAGTTTGTTTTGTTGCCATATACATTGTTACACAAAAATATAAGGTGAATGATTGATAGCACAAATGAATTCCACATATTAACTACTACACATGCCTAATTCACCTTCCTTGATCATGATTAATTAGTACGATTGAATTATTTAGTGAATTCTAAGTGATTCTGTGTTCAACTTACACTATTTAATTAGATGGCACTGAACTGTTTAGATGGTACAGGAATTTACCAGTTGCATAATGTCTGTTTCAAGTAAAATAAAAGGTGATTATGTATGAAAATCTATTTGAACTTTCTGTTTTTCAATGTGAAAAAATGTGTTCATGGTGCAAATATAAAGCATTTTCTGTACTCTACCATCCTCCTTTTTTTCTGGTGATTTATAGGTGACCAAAGTATCATGATGTATTTCCTGCCAATGACTTGGGACTGTATTATAGAGGATTTATTATTGCTTAAGATGCTGATTGCTCAGCATTTCTACTCCACTGTAGCATCCAATTAATTATACTGATTTAGTTTGTGTTACTTGTTTGAGAATACAGCCCCTTGACCCTGTCACATAATAAATATTATGTACCCACCTGAATTGGCTGTGATTCTTCCCAAGATTAATGTCCATGAACTATTTTTGGTTATGGCAATGTTAATCAAATGCTTCTGACTGTTTATATAAAGATTTCATCTTTGACTGTACTTTATTAAGTATTTAAGAGGGAAAAAATCCTAATAAGTAAAGGAAGCCTTAAGAACATTGAAAAACCATAACTGTTCTATTTTCCCAGGAATTTCAGATGAGTTTAATCTTTGAGACTGAATAAACTCACTCAGAGTATGCCATTTGTCACGTCTAAAACCAAGTTCCAGCCTTCTACTTTAAGCTATTCCCATTTTAATGACATGAAGAAGAGTTGTTTTCTCTCATAGTCCACACATCAGATTTGTTATTGATTTTCTTTTGCTGATCCTGCAGGCACTGTTTCCACTCTGCACACTCCTTTGTTCCTCCAAGCTTCTCCAAGCCTCACTGGGGAGACCAGTAGCACAGTGGCTGGATCACACTTTGCATTGTTTTCTCTTTTGACTCCTAAGATACCTTCCACTTTGCAGATATCCCAGCTGCTCTTATTAATTCAAGCAACTAAAGCACATTTGCTGTGTTGTTCACACCTATGATTCAAATCACATTTCCAGTGGTCCTGCTTATGTGGTTAATTTACACTGTTTCCACTGTAATTTTTTTCATTTCAGTGTATTCATTAGTTCCCATTTTGCTTGCTCTTTGCATTAAATATGCAAGGAAGTGTTTTATCACATTTGGACTCAAGAGATATGACATCCATAAGGGATCTTTGTACAACAGCTTGATCATGCTTTGTTTAATTTGTGATTAATCAACTGTTAATCATCCAGAAAACTCATGTAAAATTGCTGCAACTTGCCATATTTAGACAATAACTGTACTATCAGCTTTTTTTTATTATACAATCAGTTGAATTTTCTACATCTAATGGCTGTATGGGAATTGTGCAGTTCCTAAAGTCTACAATAGTGCTGGTGGATTGTCATCACTGTGGTTGTATTTATGTCAAAGCTTTGTGTAACTCTGATCATTGGTATCATATATCTATGAGGCAAGAAAGAATGCAGGTATTTTTCATGAACATGTAGACAACCAACAGGAGACAGGGAAAGGAGGACAAACAGACACACACACAGACACACACAGACACACACACACACACACACACACACACACACACACACACACACGCACACACAGAGACAGAGAGAACATGATTGAAAACTGAACGTGGCTTGGGGTGGTAACAACTTCACAATAGAAACAGGAAGGTGAGGATGTATAGCCATACACTTTGAAATAAATAGGTAAGAGGAGAAAAAGGGAACATTCAGTGAAGAGAATAATTATTGAATTTTCTTTTGAAAGTTAGAGTTCTTAGTGTGAATGATCTAAAAAGTGTTTAACAGTTCTATTTACTCCTAGTATGATTATTACAAATTCTCATCTTACTGAACAGAAACTATGAACATTGATTGTGAAAATAAATACAATTCTTACGCCAGTCTCTATTCTCTTGTCCTTAACAGCTGTTTCTAAACCGAAAATATCTCTGTTGTGTGGGGTAACAAGAATGTGTTCAGAGTGACCTGAATATGATATGGGACGTGTCTATTCTCTTTACGTTATTATACACACCTGCAACAACTAGTGTGAAAACTGGTAAGAGATAATGACTACCCAACATGCGTTCCAAACCTCCAGCTGTGCTACTTGGGGAGAGGTCACTCCAGGTCTAGGTTGAGTATGTTTTGTCTGAAAGACAGTGTAGACAAATGATGAACGTATTGTCACCTTTAATAGCTTTTAGTGTCACATAGCTATCCAGACTTATTCTTTAAAGTGATCCTCTGCTCCCTGGTATTTTTGTTCTTGTCAATCACTCTTTTTTTATTTTATGGGTTTTCTCTGTCCAGGAGGGAATGTCACATGCATTATGCCCATTAAATAGCATTGCTAGCAAGTTTCAGAAAAGAAATAATTTTGTTCTTCAGTCCAGAAAGTAGAGGCACATTGAGTACATTTTCTGGAAATTTCTTCTCATTTTTTTCAGTTATATTTCCTACTTTATTCAGAATAGCTATTTATTTCTAAGACATCCATGTTAACAATTTATATATATTTATAAACAATTATAATAATTATAATTAATTATATTAATAATATATAATATATATATATGGACAGCAATTCTTTATACAAATTATTTTAATGAAAGCTTGGAAAACAAGTTTGTAACACCTTCTCTCCCCTTATTTATACAAAAAATAAGAATAATTTTTTGTCGGGTGCTGTTCACATACTGAGTGTTTGGGATACCATCATTCTGCTGACTTATTGGAATATCATTTCTGGTTAGAGAGACATATTAATCATATTCATACATGTGAATATATGAAAATATCTGTAAGGATTATACATACTGTGTACACTAGTCTTCTAAACAATATAAAATGGATCAATTTTATTCTGAGGGTGCATTGCTGTCCCCATGGGGGAATGAAACTGAATTGTTGATTTCAGTTTCATGCAGTATAGTCCCTCCAATTCTATCACACTGGATACAAAATGAAGAAGACCTTTCAACAAGGGAGTAAGAAGACATTCTCAATGATTATTTCTTGCAGGTAACAAAGGGAATTATAGTGTGTGTAGGAACTTTAATTTGAGACACAGATAAACATTTATCCCTGAAAATTAAAATATAATTGTGGCCGGGCAATGGTGGTGCATTCCTTTAATCCCAGCACTCGGGAAGAGACAGGTGGATCTCTATGAGTTTGAGGCCAGCCTGGTTTACAGAACAAGATCGAAGACAGGCACCAAAATTACACTGAGAAACCCTGTCTCAAAAAACAAAACAAAACAAAAATTGTAGGTTATTGTGATGCAGTGGAAATGGGGTTTAGAAGTAGGGCAAATCCTAGATGACTGGCTTGAAAAATGTGTGGATAAAGATACCATTCATTGCATTTGATTCTTTGTGTAGATGTAAGGTTGCAAAGTTTCCTCTCTGGGTGGATACTTTGAATTGTCGTCTATCACTTGTAAAGACTACTCTAGGAGGACATGGAAAAACAAAACATTATAAAACAGGATTGTAATTATTGTATTTCTATATTGGTATTTTTGTTGTATAGTAGAAGCTTTCATAATGTTTAGTTGTTAATTGGAAAAAAGACCAATAAAAGTAAGATTTGACATGAAAAAATGAAGAATAATCAATAAGGCCCTTTAAACGATGGAGGATTAGGACTCAAAACAATAGAATAACTGATGCTTTTTTATTTACCTCAATACAAAAATATTAACGACTTGTCAGAAGAACAAAACAGCTTGTGTTTTCTCACTTTTAACTTTTTACTCTGATGTCAGTATATAATTCATATTTTATTTTGTGTATTAAATCAGCTTGTTTATGGAGAAATCAGAACAATCCCAGGAACAAACTAAGAACCCAATGTATAATAGTTATTTGGGGGCAATTTTAAAATGGTTTGCTCTACATAGTTGATTGTTCCAGAATTAGATGGCTATAGAAAAAATAGAAAATCTTGTGCACATGGCTGTGGGGTTGTGCTTGGTGCTATCAGCAAAGCATTCAGTATAGAATGACTGTGTCTGGCCTTTAGAATAAAGTTTGTGTTCCATTGGTAAGATGTATAGTGTGTAGACGTATATCCATGGCATGAGGTATTATTGTTTCAAATAAAAGAGTAAATGCTTTCTAGTTAAGTGTTATGGAACAAAATTGGAGAAAAAATTACCTTATAAACATAATATAGAGAATTAGTGTCTAGCATATATAAAGAATTCAAATAATAATATAAAAAAATTAAGAAAAACATGCAACCCAATGGAAGACAGGCAGTAGAATTAAGAGAAATTCCTTAAAGAGGGAATTTAAATGACTCATAAACACTCTAACAGTTCTCACCACCCTTGGCTGTCATGAATATGTAGATTAAAGTTCCCTCAATTCATTTCACACCAGTCAGACTGCCGCTATCAGAAACAGAAATAATAAAAACTGTGGGGGTGTTGCTGGGAAGGTAGTACTCATATACATACAGTTGGCTGTAGAGTGAATTAGTGCAATAGCTTTGGAAATCACTCTGGAGTTTTCTTTATAAGACAAACAAACAGGAACTAGAAATAGAACTACCATATGATCCAGCTATACCACTCCTGGGTATGTAACCTAAGGCCTTTACATCTTACACAGATACTTCAACATCCATGTTCCTTGCTGTTCTATTCACTCACAATAGGTAAACTATAGACTTGACCTAAATGCTCTTCAACTAATGAGGAGATAAGGAAAATGTGGAATGTGGACACAATAGACTGTTACTCAGCAAAAAGAGAAGCTGTGATAATGAAATTGGTAGGTTAATGGATAGGGGTAAAAAAATAATTCTGCTGAGTGGTGTCACACAGACTCAGGAAGACAGATGTCACATGCTTTCAATCATGTGTATCCTAGTTTTAAATCTTTGTTCTGAATATTTAACTTAAAGCACATACTGAAGCCAGAAAATTAGAAATGGGCCAATGTGGGTTGACAACTTAGGGGGAAAGAATAGTAAATGGGCTGGTTAGATTTTGTCAGCTTGACTCAAACTAGAGTCACCCGAGAAAAGAGAGATTCAATGAAGGAACTGCCTCAATCACAACGTTCTATGGCAAGCCTGTGGGATACTGTATTGATTGGTGATTTGATATGTGAGGTCCTAGTCCTAGTCCATTGTTGGTGACATCATCCTTGGGCAATTGGTCCTGGGCTGTATAATGAAGGTAGCTAGGCAAGATAGAGGAAGCCAGTGTGTAGAGCTCCACCAAGGTTTCTGTTATGATTCTTTCCTCCAGATTCTCACATCACGATAGACTATGATCTGAACTTTTAACTATAACTTTTCTCTCCCAAGTCAGTTTTGGTTGTTGTGTTTAATCACAGCAACAAAGAAGCAAAATAGGACACAGTTCTGTAAGTTCTCATCTTTATACCCATAGGTTAGCATATCTTTCTATGTTCATCAGTGAAGCTTGTTTTTATAATACCTGGTGATTAATACAAGGAGTTAAAACTGATCAAGGTGTGGAAAATAAAATACTATGACAAGTTCAACTTTAAATGGGATATTTATATAATATTTCCCTAGTTCTTAGAGATCAGCATCATGGAAGAGAAGGCAGCAAAATTGTTAAGATTCAGAGGTAGTATATGCCTATAATGAATTGTATTTGCAGAACATGTCAGGGTCATGGCATATGGACTCATTATCTGTGTCTGCATAAACTGCATCTGCACAAGATCCAGCCAGCCCAAATACCAGTCTGCATAGGGTAGAGGCTTGTGAAGTCCCATCCACAGAAGAACAGTTAGCAGTTGTTGGCAGCTAGATGAGTGAGAATGAGTTTCCTTTAGTAGTGAATAATTGGCAAGTTATTCATGTTCAAGAACATGGTCCTACAGATAGAATCAGCACTAAGTGAACTAAAAGAGAAGACATGAAGTTGGAAGGAAAATGTGGGGGGAAGGGGAGATTTGCTATGAAATTCTCAAACAATAAAATCATATATCTTCAAAAAATCCTCATGAACCCACAAGGATGTCCCCAGCTAAGACTCCTAGCAATGGTGGAGAGGGTGCTTGAATTAGCCTTCCCTGTACTCAGATTGGTGACTACCCTATAATTGTCATCATAGAACCTACTATGGAAGCAGATGCAGAGACCCACAGCAAAGCACTTGGCTAAGTTCCTAGAGTTCAGTTGAAGAGAGGAAGGAGGGACCATAGGAACATGATGGGGTCAAGATCATGGTGGGAAAAACAGAGACAGCTACCTGAGCTAGTGGGAGCTCACAGATTCTGGACTGACAGCTAGGGAGCCTGCATGGGACCAAACTAGGCCCTCCGAATGTGGGTGACTGTTGTGTAGCTTGATCCGTTTGTGGGGATATAGCTGGAAGATTTCCTGTGTCCTGCTTGGCCCGTGGTCAGGACAAATCTCTCACCCACAGTCCTGCAGCCTTTTATAAAATAATCACGCAGAGGTTTAATATTATTTATAACTGCTCGGCCATTAGGTCAGGGTATGATTAGCTCTTACACTTAAATTAACCCATAATTCTTATCTATGTTTAGAGAGGTGGCTTGGTACCTTTTCTTAGTTCTACCTTATCATCTTGCTTCTTCTGTGTCTGGTTGGCAACTCCTGACTCTGTCTTTCATCTTCCCAGATTCTTTCTCCTCTGCTCACTGGCCCCCACCCCATACTTCGTGCCTAGCTACTGGCTGATCAGTGTTTTATTAAACCAGTATACAAAAGCATTATCCCACAGCATGGGACCCTGGCAATAGGACCAAGACCTATCCCAGGTATATGAACTGGCTTTTTAGACACCATTCCTTACATGGGGGTTGACTTACTAAGCCTTGATGCAGTGGGGAGGGGCTTAGTCATGCCCCAACTTGGTATGTCAGCCTGTGTAGACTACCCATGTCAGGCCTTACCTCCTATGAGGAGTGAATGGGAGGTTAGATGGGAGAAGGTGGGGAAATGTGAGAAGGGAGGGATTGAGAATAGTTGCTGATATGTAAATTAAAAAATTAAATAAAAAAGGAGCTGTGGGTGATGTAGTCAACCAGCTGTTTTTTGTTTTTGTTTTTGTTTTTGTTTTGTTTTGTTTTTATGTGTGTGTGTGTGTGTTCATTTGTTTGTTTATGTGTATGAGTATGTTTGGTGTACATATGAATATGTGAATATGGTCAAGTTCAGGGAAATAAGTGGTGACCAGAAGAGGACACGGAGTATTTTGCCTTATTATTCTGTGTCATATTTCTTGAGACAGGGACATGAACTGAACTTGAAGATATGCTGACAGCCACATGGACCCAGCTGCCCTCCTGTCTCCATCCCATATGCCTCAGCAGGAGGGCTACAAGACTGTGCACATACTGCATCTATCTATGTGACATTTTAACTCAAGTCCCCTTGTTTGAACAGAGACTGCTCATATGTGTGGAGCCACCTCTCTAGTTCTCTAACCGCCCCCCCCTTTGGATTTTTTTTTTTAATTTAATTTAATTTTACATATCACCCATGGATTCCTCTGTCCTCCCCCCGCCCCCACCTCCACCCAGCCTACTCTCCATCCCCATCTCCTCCAGGGCAAAGACTCCCCTGGGGATTCAGCTCAACCAGGGAGATTCAGTCCAGGCAGGTCCAGTCTCCTCCTTCCAGGATGAGCAAAGTGTCCCTGCATAAGCCCAAGGTTCCAAATAGCCAGCTCATGCACTAAGGACAGGTCTGGGTTCCACTGGCTGGGGGCCTCCCCAACACTTCAAGCTAATCAACTGTCTCACTTATCCAGAGGGCCTGTTCCAGTTGGGGACTCCTCAGCTATTGGTTCATGGTTCATGTGTTTCCATTAGTTTGGCTATTTATCACTGTGCTTTTTCCAAATTTGGTCTCAACAATTCTTGCTCATACAATCCCTGCTCTTTCTCACCAATTGGACTCCTAGAGTTCCACCTGGGGCCTGGCCATGGATCTTTGCATCCTTTTCCCTCAGTCATTGGATGAGATTTCTAGCATGACAGTTAGGGTGTTTGGCCATCCGATCACCAGACTAGGTCAGTTCGTGTTTCTCTTGAACATTGCCAGTAGTCTACAGTGGAGGTATCTTTGTGGATTTCTGGGGACCTTTCTAGCACTTTGCTTCTTCCTATTCTCATGTGGTCTTCATTTATCATGGTCTCTTATTCCTTGTTCTCCCTCTGTGTTCTTGATCTAGCTGGGATCTTCTGCTCTCCTAAGCTATCTTTCCCTTCATTACGCCCCTCACGTCCAGTTTGCTCATGTAGATCTCATCCATTTTTCTGTCATTGGGCAATTCCTGTGTCTTTCTTATGGTCCTCTTTACTAGGTAGCCTCCCTGGAGTTATGAGTAGCAGTATAGTCATCCATTGTTTTGCATCTACTATCCACCTATGAGTGAGTACATACAATGTTTGTCTTTCTGAGTCTGGGATAACTAATTCAGGATGATTTTTTTTTTCTATTTTGCCTACAAATCTATTTGCCTGCAAACCTCATGATGTCATTGTTTTTCTCTGTTGAGTAGTACTCCATTGTGTATCTGTATCACAATTTCTTTATCCATTCTTCAGTTGTAGGGCATCTATCTAGGTTGTTTCCAGGTTCTGGCTATTACAAACAATGCTGATATGAACATAGCTGAGAAAGTACCCTTGTGGTATGATTAAATATTTCTTGGCTATATGCCCAAGAGTGGTATAGCTGGGTCTTGGAGGAGATTGATTCCCAAATTTCTAAGGAAGCATCATCTTGACTTCCAAAGTGGCTGTACAAGCTTGCATTCCCACCAGCAGTGGAGGAGAGTTCCCCTTGCTCCAAATCCTCTCCAGCATAAGCAGTCTTCTGTGTTTTTGATCTTAGCCATTCTGACAGGTACAAGGTGGTATCTCAGAGTTGTTTTGATTTGCATTTCCCTGTTGATTAGAGATGTTGAGCAATTCCTTAACTGTCTTTCAGCCATTTGAACTTCCTCTGTTGAGAATTCTCTGTTTAGTTCTATAGCCCAATTCTTAATTGGACTGTTGGGCACTTGCTGTCTAATTTCTTGAGTTCTTTATATATTCTGGATATCAGCCCTCTATCAGATGTGGGGATGGTGAAGACTTTTTCCCATTCTGTAGGCTGTTGCTTTTTCTTGTTGACCATGTCCTTTGCTCTACAAAAGCTTCTCAGTTTCAAGAGGTCCCATTGATTGATTATTTCTCTCAGTGTCTGTGCTGCTGGTGTTATATTTAGGAAGTGATCTCCTATGCCAATGCATTCAAGACTACTTCCTACTTTCTCTTCTATCAGGTTCAGAGTAACTGGATTTATGTTGAGGTCTTTGATCCACTTGGACTTACGTGTTGTTCACAGTGACAGATATGGATCTATTTTCAGCCTTCTAAAATGATGAAATCCAGTTATGCCAGCACCATTTGTTGAAGATGCTTTCTTTTTCCATTGTACACTTTTGGCTTCTTTTTCAAAAATTATATGTTCATAGGTTTGCGGATTAATGTCAGGGTCTTCAATTACATTCCATTGGTCTACATATCAGTTTCTATGCCAGAACCAAGCTGATTTTATTACTGTAGCTCTATAGTAAAGCTTGATGTCAGGGACCGTGATGCCTCCAGAGAATGTTTTATTATACAGGATTCTTTTAGCTATTCTGTTTTTTTGTTTGTTTGTTTGTTTGTTTGTTTGTTTTTCAATATGAAGTTGAGTATTATTCTTTCCAGGTCTGTGAAGAATTGTGTTGGTATTTTGATAGTGATTGCTTTGAATCTGTACTTGCTTTTGGTAAGATTGCCATTTTTACTATGTTAATCCTGCCTGTATATGAGCATGGGAGATCTTTCCGTTTTCTGACATCTTCTTCAATTTCTTTTTTCTTCAAAGAACTTTAAAGTTCTTGTCATATAGGTCCTTCATTTGCTTAGTTAGAGTTACCACAAGTATTTTATATCATTTGTGGCTATTGTAAAGGGTGATGTATCTCTGATTTCATTCTCAGCCTGTTTGTTGATCATTTATATGAGAACTACTGATTTTTTTTTTAGTTGATCTTGTATCCTGCTATGTTGCTGAAGATGTTTATAAGCTGTATCAGTTTCTTGCTTGAACTTTTGGGGTCACCCATGTATACTATCATGTCATCTGCAAATAGGGAAAGCTTGATTTCTTCCTTTCTAATTTGTATCCCCTTAATCTCCTTATGATGTCTTATTGCTCTGGCTAGAACTTCAAGTACTATATTGAATAAGTATGGGGACAGGGTACAGCCTTGCCTTGTTTCTGATTTTAGTGGAATCGCTTTGAGTTTCTCTCCATTTAATTTGATGTTGGCTGTTGCCTTTCTGTAGATTGCCTTTATTATGTTTAGGTATGTTCCCTGTATTCCTGATCGCTCCAAGACCTTTATCATGAAGGGATATTGGATTTTGTCAAATGACTTTTCTCCATCTAATGAGATGACCAAGTGGGTTTTTTTTTTTCCCCTCTGAGTTTGTTTATATGGTGTATTACATTGACGGACTTTCATATGTTGAACCACCCTTGCATCCCTGGATGAAGCCTACTTGATCATGGTGTGTAATTGTTTTGATGTGTTTTTGGAGTCTGTTTGCCAGTATTTTATTGAGTATTTTTGCATCAATGTTCATGAGGGAGATCGGTCTGTAGTTCTCTTTCTTTGTTGCATCTTTGTTTGGTTTTGGAATCAGGGTAATTGTAGCCACATAGAAGGAGTTTGGTAATATTCCTTCTGCTTCTATTGTGTGGGACAATTTAAAGAGTATTGGTATTAATTCTTCTCTGATGATCTGGTAGAATTCTGCAGTGAAACCATCTGGTCCTGTGCTTTTATTTTTGTTTGGGAGACTTTTAATAACTGATTTTATTTCCTTAGGGGTTATTGGACTATTTAAATGGTTTATCTGGTCTTGATTTAACTTAGGTATGTTAGGTACCTATCCAGAAAATTATCCATTTCTTTTAGATTTTCCAGTTTTGTGGAGTAGAGGCAAGTATGACCTGATGATTTTCTGGATTTCCTCATTGTCTGTTGTTATGTCCCCCTTTTCGTTTCTGATTTTGTTAATTTGAATGCTCTCTCTCTCTCTGTCTTTTGGTTAGTTTGGATAAGGGCTTATCTATCTTGTCGATCTTCTCAAAGAACCAACTCTTTGTTTCATTAATCCTTTGTATTGTTCTCTTTATTTCTATTTTATTGATTTCAGCTCTCAATTTGATAATTTCCTGGCTTCTCTTCTTCCTAGGAGACTTTGCTTCTTCTTGTTCTAGAGCTTTCAGGTGTGCTGTTAAGTCACTAGAGTGAGATTTCCCCAGCTTCTTTATGTGGGCATTTAGTGCTATGAATTTCCCTCTTAGCACTGCTTTCATAGTGTCCCATAAGTTTGGGTATGTGGTGTATTAATTTTCATTGATCTCTAGGTAGTCTTTAATTTCTTTCTTTATTTCTTCCTTTACCCATTGGTGATTCAGTTGAGTATTATTCAGTTTCCATGAGATTGTAGGATTTCTATAGTTTTTGTTGTTGCTGAAATCTAACTTTAAACCATGGTGGTCTGATACAATGCAGGAGATTATTCCAATTGTTTTGTATCTGTTGAGATTTGCTTTGTGGCCAAGTACGTGGTCGATTTTAGAGAATGTTCCATTGGGTGCTGAGAAGAAGGAATGTTGTGTACATATTGATTAAGTCCATTTGAGTCATAGCCTCAGTTAAGTCCTTTTTTTCACTGTTAAATTTCAATTTGGGAGATCTCTCCACTGTTGAAAGTGGGCTGTTGAAGTCTCCCACTATTAATGTGTGGGGTTTTGTATGTGATTTAAGTTTTAGTAATGTTTCTTTTACATATATGCATGCCCTTGTGTTTGGGGCATAAATGTTCAGAATTGAGACTTCATCTTGGTGGATCTTTCCTGCCATGAGTATGTAATGCCCTTCTTCTTCTTTTTTGATTGATTTTAGTTTGAAGTCTATTTTTTGCTGGATATTAGGATGGCTACACCAACTTGATTCTTAAGGCCATTTGATTGGAAAGTCTTTTCCCAGCCTTTTAATCTTAGGTAATATCTATCTTTGAATTTGAGATAAGTTTCTTGTATGCAGTAGAAAGTTGGGTCCTGCTTTTGTATCCATTCTGTTAGCCTGTGTCTTTTTATAGGTGAATTAAGTCCATTGATATTAAAGGATATTAATGACCAGTGATTGTTCATTCCTGTTATTATTTTTATTTTTTTGGTGGGAGTGTGTGTGTACTTCTATTCTTTGGGGTTTACTCCTATGGTGTTATCTATTGCCTGTGTTTTCAGGGGTTTATCTTACTTCCTTAGGTTGGAATTTTCCTTCTAGTGCTTTCTGTCGGGCTGAGTTTGTGGATAAGTATTGTTTAAATCTGGCTTTGTTTTGGAATGTCTTGTTCACTACTTCTATGATGCTTGAAAGTTTTGTTGGGTATATTAGTCTAGGCTGGCATCCATGGTCTCTTAGTGTCTGCATTAACATCTGTCCAGGTCCTTCTGCCTTTCAAAGTCTCCATTGAGAAATCGGGTGTTATTCTGATGGGTTTGCCTTTATAAGTCACTTGGCTTTTTTCCTTTGCTGCTCTTAATATTCTTTCTTTATTCTGTACATTTAATTGTGTAATTATGTGGTGAGGGGACTTTTGGGGGGGGCTTAGTCTGATTGGTGTTCTATAGGCTTCTTGTATCTTCATAGGCATTTCCTTCTTTAAGTTGGGAAAGTTTTCTTCTATGATCTTGTTGAATATATTTTCTGTGCCTCTGAGTTGGTATTCTTGTCCTTCCTTTATCACTATTATTCGTAGGTTTGGTCTTTCCATGGTGTCCAAAATTTCTTGGACATTTTGGGTCATGACTTTCTTGGCTTTAGTGTTTTCTTTGACTGATGAATCTATTTCTTCTACTGTATCTTTAACACTAGAGATCCTCTCTTCCATCTCTTGAATTCTGTTGGTTATACTTGCATCTGAAGTTCCTGTTCATTTACTCAGATTTTCTATTTCCAGGAGTACCTCTTCTTGTGTTCTTCATTTTTTTTCTATTTCCTTTTCAGGTCTTGGACTGTTTCCCTCATCTGTTTCATTGCCTTTTCATGATTTTCTTTCAGATACTTATTGTTTTCTTCTGCTTTAATTGTCCTTTCCTCTACTTTTTTTTATAGCGTTCTTCCCATTTTTTTCTGTCTTTTCCTCAATTTCATTTTTGATTTCTTCTTTATAAGCCTCTATCCTCTTCATAATGTTATTCATAAGGTTGTTTTCTTCTGTTTCTTCCGTTCTGTGATGTTCAGGTCTAGCTGTTGGAGGAGGGCTAGCTTCTGGTGATGCTGTATTATTGTATGTACTTCTGCCTTGACGTCTGCCCATCTCCTTGTGGATTTGTTCTTGGTCTTATCAGTGCTCTTGGTCCAGACACAGCTGAAAGATTCAGGAGGCCACTCTCTGGTCCAGATGGAAGCTCCAGGGCTGGATGGGAGCTGGGGGCTGGTCTTTAAGTCTCAGGAAGTGGCTGGGGTCTCAGGTAGATGGGTGTGGGGGCAGGGCATAGATAATGCAGGGACTGCCAGGGGTCTCTTGTCCAGATGAGAGTTCCAGGCCTGATGGGAGCTGAGGCAGGTCTCTGAGTCTTAGGAAGTGGCTGGTGTCTTGGGTGGATGGGTATGGGGGCAGGGTATGGAGATTGCAGTGTCTGTTGGGGGTCTTGGTGTAGGAGAACCTTCCCAGTGGGGGTTGGGTGGGCCTGCCCATTGGCCAGAACCTGGGGCCAAGTTGGGCAGGTCGTCCCAGGAATGGCTGGTGCCCAGGGATTGGACCT
The DNA here is from genome assembly GCF_903995425.1 of Onychomys torridus. Classification (NCBI taxonomy): domain Eukaryota; kingdom Metazoa; phylum Chordata; class Mammalia; order Rodentia; family Cricetidae; genus Onychomys; species Onychomys torridus. The sequence continues at coordinate 8,516,801 of NC_050455.1, forward strand.
AGGGGCTGGCCTCTCTGGGTCTGACCCCAGGCACTCACCTCTGGTCCAGATGTAAGTTCTGGGCTGGATGAGAGCTGGGGGCTGGTCTCTGAGTCTCAGGAAGTGGCTGGGATCTTTGGCAGATCCTGTAACCATTTTATTGAAATGGTTCTCAGTGCTGAATATGCATATCTTCATGCATTCAGCAGAATAATACAATTATTTCCTACCTGACATATGCAAAACTATCCTATCTCCTCACAAGGGAGCTTCTAGAGTATTTTAAATAAGTGTTGTGATTGAATATTACTGGAATTGGGCTCCAAATGACTAATTGATATGAGGCCAAAGAAAACTTCTAGCTATGGGAAAATTTTATCTAGTACAGTAGAGATGAATATGATTAGCTTGATTAAATTACATTACATTTAATTTAATTAAATTTCTACCTTGCTCCTCTAAGCTTCTTTGTCTCTTATGAACTTGTTTGTTTATGACAGAGGCTTATTTATTAATTCTCTTTTTTATCCCTTTGTTCTTAGGATATATTGATGACAACTCATATGCCAAGAAAACAATCAACCATGTTATCAGGAAATAGACATGTTTACACATGGGAGAATTTCACACAGATATTTTAACTTATATTTAATATGAGTAATTAACCTTAATGTTATGGCCAATAAGACTTCTGGTTCAATTCCTTTCTTTTAATTTAGGAAGCAAGCTTCTAGCTCCAGCTGTATCTAGCACAGTCTAGTTTTCCAAGGATAACCAGACAAGTTGGAGGACACATGAGAAAAATGTAGAGATGCTAATGTCCTGGGAATGCTGCTATATAACATTGCCAAAAGTCATAAAGGAGAAAATATGTATTCTGAAATATGCTGTGTATTCCTTTCATTAACTAAATATATGTAAATATAATACATTTACTATGTAAATGAGGATCCATTGCTTTTATGTCAAATACACAAAGGGGAACACACTTTTCTCAATGAACAGTAGTTTCCTGTATTTTGCTATGGACCAGAGCTTAATAGTAATCTAACTGTGGTTTACTTACAGCTCATCATTTATGCAGAAACAAACAAACACATATGAGAAGAGTTTAGAAACCCAGAAGATGTGGTCAAATCATATATTTCCTAAATGAACACTGGCCATGGTTTTATGCAGCTATTCTCAAATATAAAAGTGAAGTGCAAAGTGAGATTACAGGGTTGTGCACAGTGTAGTAGTATACATGCATCTCTTATAGGGATATGAGCTTTTAATGTGAAGTGAGGAACAGGAAGAGCAATTAACCTGTTCTGAGAGAATTGGAATTGCTGGTTGTATACAGTAAATTGTTTAGAAAATACAGCAGAGGTATAGATAAGCTTTCTGTAATTAGTTAATTCTTAATCATCCTTTAATTTCAATTTAGAAGTTACTTCCTCAAGGAATACAATTCCAAAGTCTATGTCATGTCTACCTGATAAATGAACTGCATATTTGTGTTTATGATATTTTGTTCTATTGTGTCCCACTTATGGACACCAAGAAAAAATTAAGTAATTATCTGTTAGATGCTTGGTTTTTATGATCCATTCAACTTCAACTTTCTCCATTAATTCAGAACCTCACATCTATTTTAGTTACCACATCTATCACTATACATAAGAAGTAATATCAGGTTAATATTTACTGAAAACGCGTTCTGTATTATAATACTCTATACATTCAATTATTTTTTTAAACTTTTTTTTTTACTATATTTGTGTCATAATTTTACACATCAGCCATGGGTTCCCCTGTGCTCCCTGCTCCCGCTCCCGTCCCCACCTTCCTCCCATCTCCTCCCCTCCATTCCCATCTCCTCCAGGGCCAAGACTCTACTGGGGATTCATTTAAACCTGATGGATTCAGTAGAGGCAGGTCCAGACCCCTCCTTCTATGCTGAGCAAAGTGTCCCTGTGTAAGCCCAAGGTTCCAAACAGCCAGCTCATGCACTAAGGACAGGTCCCAGTCCCACAGCCTAGGTGCCTACCAAACAGTTCAAGCTATTCAATTGTCTCATTTAGCCAGAGGGCCTGATCCAGCTGGGGGCTCCACAGCCTTTGGTTCATAATTCATGTGCTTCCATTCGTTTGGCTATTTGTCCCTGTGCCTCTCCAATCTTGGTCTCAACAATTCACACTCTCACAGTCCCTCCTCTTTCTCGACAGTTGGACACCTGGAGCTCCACCTGGGGCCTGGCTGAGGATCTCTGCATCCACTTCCATCAGTTATTGGATGAGAGTTCCAGCATGACTTTTAGGGTGTTTGGCCATCTGATCAACAGACTAGGGCAGATCAGGCTTTCTCTCGACCATTGCCAGCAGTCTACAGAGGATGTATCACTGTGGATTTCTGGGGACCTCTCCAGCACTCTGCCTATTCCTGTTCTCATGTGGTCATGATTTATCATGGTCTGCTATTCCTTGTTCTCCCTTTCAGTTCTTGATCCAGCTGGGATCTCATGCTCCCCTAAGCTTTCTTTCCCTCAAATTTTGCTCTTCATTACTAACACTCTCATTCATGTTGTTCATGTAGATCTTATCCATTTCTCTGTCATTGGGTGATCCCAGTGTCTTTCCTAGGGTCCCGTTTTCTAGGTAGCCTCCCTGGAGTTGTGTAGAGTGTAGTCATCTTTGTTTTACATCTAGTATCCTCCTATGAGTGAGTACATACCATGTTTGTCTTTCTGAGTCTGTGTTATCTCACTCAGGATGATTTTTTTCTAGATCTATCCATTTGCCTGCAAACCTCATGGTGTTATTGTTTTTCTCTGCTGAGTAGTACTCCATTGTATATATGTACCATATTTTCTTTATCCATTCTTCAGTTGAAGGGCATCTGGGTTGTTTCCAGGTTCTGGCTATTACAAACAATGCTGATATGAACATAGCTGAGCAAATGCCCTTGTGGTATGATTGAGCATTCCTTGGGTATATGCCCAAGAGTGGTATAGCTGGGTCTTGCGGGAGATGGATTCCCAATTTTCTAAGGAAGTGCCATATTGATTTGCAACGTGGCTGTACAAGCTTGCATTCCCACCAGCAGTGGAGGAGAGTTCCCCTTGCTCCACATCCTCTCCAGCATAAGCAGTCTTCTGTGTTTTTTATCTTAGCCATTCTGAGAGGTGTAAGGTGGTGTCTCAAAGTCATTTTGATTTGCATTTCCCAGATAATTAGGGATGTTGAGCAACTCCTTAACTGTCTTTCAGCCATTTGAACTTCCTCTGTTGAGAATTCTCTGTTTAGTTCTATAATCCAATTCTTAATTGGACTGTTGGGCATTTTGATGTCTAATTTCTTGAGTTCTTTATATATTCTGGATATCAGCCCTCTGTCAGATGTGGGGTTGGTGAAGACCTTTTCCCATTCTGTAGGCTGTTGCTTTGTCTTGTTGACCACGTCCTTTGCTCTACAAAAGCTTCTCAGTTTCAACAGATCCCGTTGATTGATCATTTCTCTCAGTGTCTGTGCTACTGGTGTTATATTATATCCAGTACCAATGCATTCAAGAATACTTCCTACTTTCTCTTCTATCAGGTTCAGAGTAACTGGATTTAAGTTGAGGTCTTTGATCCACTTCGAATTAAGTTTTGTGCACGGTGACAGATATGGATCTATTTGCAGCCTTCTACACATTAACATCCAGTTATGCCAGCACCATTTATTGAAGATGCTTTCTTTTTTCTGTTGTACATTTTTGGCTTCTTTGTCAAAAATTATATGTTTATAGGTGTGCATGATAATGTCAGCATCTTCAATTTGATTCCATTTGTCCACATGTTGGTTTTATGCCAGTACCAAGCTGTGTTTATTATGGTAGCTCTATAGTAGAGCTTGAGGTCGGGGATTGTGATGCCTCCAGAGGTTGTTTTATTGTACAGGATTCTTTTGGCTATCCTGGGGTTTTTGTTTTTCCATATGAAGTTGAGTATTATTCTTTCCAGATCTGTGAAGAATTGTGTTGGTAATTTGATGGGAATTGCCTTGAATCTGTAGATTGCTTTTGGTAAGATCGCCATTTTTACTATGTTAATCCTGCCTATCCATGAACATGGGAGATCTTTCCGTTTTCTGACATCTTCTTCAATTTTTTTTTTCAGGGACTTAAAGTTTTTGTCATATAGGTCTTTCACATGCTTAGTTAGAGTAACCACAAGGTATTTTATATCATTTTGGCTATTGTAAAGGGTTATGTATCCCTGATTTCCTTATCAGCTTATTTGTCTATTGTATATAGGAGAGCTACTGATTATTTTGAGTTGTTATTTTATCCTGCTATGTTGCTGAATGTTTTTATAACCTGTATCAGTACCTTGGTTGAATTTTTGGGGTCACTCATGTATACTATTATGTCATCTGCAAATAGGGAAAGCTTGACTTCTTCCTTTCCAATTTGTATCCCCTTAATCTCTTTATGTTGTCTTATAGCTCTGGCTAGAACTTCAAGCACTATATTGAATAAGTATGGGGAGAGGGGATAGCCTTGCCTTGTTCCTGATTATAGTGGTATTGCTTTGAGTTTCTCTCCATTTAATTTGATGTTGGCCGTTGGCTTGCTGTAGATTGCTTTTATTATGTTTAGGTATGTTCCCTGTATTCCTGATCGATCCAAGACCTTTATCATGAAGGGGTGTTGGATTTTGTCAAATGCCTTTTCTCCATCTAGTGAGATGATCATGTGTTTTTTTTTCCTTTGGGTTTGTGTATATGGTGTATTACATTGATGGACTTTTGTATGTTGAACCACCCTTGCATCCCTGTGATAAAGCCTTCATGATCATGGTGGATAATTGTTTTGATGTGTTCTTTGAGTCTGTTTGCCAGTATATTATTGAGTATTTTTGCATCAATGATCATGAGGGAGATTGGTCTGTAGTTCTCTTTCTTTGTTGCATCTTTGTTTGGTTTAGGAATCAGGGTAATTGTAGCCTCATATAAGGAGTTTGGTAATATTCCTTCTGCTTCTATTGTGTGGAACAATTTAAAGAGTATTGGTATTAAGTCTTCTTTGAAGATTTGGTAGAATTCTGCAGTGAAACCATCTGGTCCTGGGCTTTTTTTGGTTGGGAAACTTAATGACTATTTTCTTAGGGGTTATTGGACTATTTAAATGGTTTATCTGGTCTTGATTTAACTTAGGTATGTGGTACCTATCCAGAAAATTATCCATTTCTTTTAGATTTTCCAGTTTTGTGGAGTAGAGGTTTTTGAAGTATGACCTGATGATTCTTTGGATTTCCTCATTGTCTGTTGTTATGTCTCCCTTTTCATTTCTGATTTTGTTAATTTGGAAGCTCTCTCTCTGTCTTTTGGTTAGTTTGGATAAGGGCCTGTCTATCTCGTTGATCTTCTCAAAGAACCAACTCTTTGTTTCATTAATCCTATGTATTGTTCTCTTTATTTCTATTTTATTGATTTCAGCTCTCAATTTGATAATTTCCTGGCCTCTGTTCCTCCTGGGAGACTTTGCTTCTTCCTGTTCAAGAGCTTTCATCTTGTCCAGATGGGAGCTCCTCTTTTCCTGATGAGAGTTCCGGGGCAGGATGGAATGTTGGACACTGGTCTCTAAGTCTCTGGAAGCGGCTGGGGTCTCTGGCAGATGAGTGTGGGGACAAGGCGTTGAGGTTGTAGTGTCCACTGGAGGGTCTCTCTCTGGTCCAGATGGGATTTCTGGGTTGAATGGGAGCTGGGGCTGGTCTCTGAGCCTCAGGAAGTGGCTGGGGTCTCAGGCAAATGGGTGTGGGGGCAGGGTGTGGAGACTGCAGGGCCTGACTGCAGTCTTGAAAAAGAGCAGCCTTCCATAGGGCCAGCTGATTGGCTGGAAACTGGGGCCAAGTTGGGCAGCTCCTGGGATGGCTGGTGCCCAGGGGTGAGACCCAGAGGCAGTTGCCTCTCTCACTCTAACCCCAAACACTCACCTCTGGTACAGCTCAATTATTTTTTAACTTAATAAATAATCCAGATGCCATCCTCATTAACGTATGATTATTCTGATAAGTCACAAACTGTACATTATAATGTATTGGGTAACGTTTCCCAAAAAATCATGCCCCAACTTCAGAGTTTGGACTGATCTTGAAGTCATTTCTGAGGACATTATTAGGAAAGATAACATGCTAGACTCAACATGAGTTGTTTACTACATGATTAGTGTCTTCTTAAAAGGAATCCAGAACTTAGGGAAAGAGACAGAGCTTTGAGAAATGGAGGCAGAAATTAGTTCAGATGTCACAATCAGTTAATACCTGGGCAGACAGAATCAGAAGAAGCAAAGATTTCTTTTTTTGCAAGATCATTCTGTGATAAGCTAATCTAATGGATATTATCTTTAGACTCTGAAGGACTAAATCTCTGTTGCTTTAAGTTGTCATTTATAATCTTTCTCTAATTGGACAGTCTAATGGTATAATGACAGATATAATGAAGAGATACATATGGGCTTAGGTGGAATTTTGATCAACATTTGTTTTTCATAATATATTTTAATATCAAGGAACATAAAAAACAAAAATAGTAAAACTTCTGAATATAAGCATTAGTAGAATGAAAATAATCTAGTATTATGGTGTCTGTTGAGAAGTTTATTGTGTATTGATTTGGTACAACAGATTTTCTTTTCATTTTTCTTTTTATTGAAAATAGAGTTTTTTCCCCTCATATAAAATATCTTGATTACAGTTTCCACTCACTCTACTCCTCCAGGTTCCTCCAAACCTTCCCTTCCCATCCAGATGCATCCATTTTCTTTCTGTCTCTTTATAAAATAAACAGGCATTTAAGGAATAATAACAAAATATAATAAGATGAAGTGAAAAACAAATGCATTGGAATAGAAAAAAAAAATACCCCAACAAACAAAAGAAAGAAAATAGCCCAGAAAATCACAAGAAGCATACATATGTGCAGAGACCTACTCATCCACACATTCAAGAATCCTGTAAAAACATTAAACTGGAAGCCATTTTTGTAAACATACAAAAGGATCTGCGGGTAAAAGGGAATTAAAAACAAAAGCTCTAATAGGGCATTATGAATCAAGGAACCTCCAAAGACTCCATTGACTACATTTTTCTGTTGGCCATCTACTGTTGTGGATGCAGCCTACCTTTCAGAGTAGTTTATTTCCCCTTAGACTCCTTTGGAAGAAACTAAATTTTCATTTGGAAGTGGTTATCAATTGGATATTGATTTTGGGTTAAGGTTGGGTACATGCATGTCCTTTTCCTTTCAGCTCTAGAAATTCATATGTACATCAATTGTATTGTACTAGAGGGCTTTGCTTTGTTAGTGTCTTCCATCCCCTCTATCTCTTAATCACTTTCTGCCTCCTCTTCCACAAAGTTCCTTTAGCCCAGAGGGGAGAGATTTGATGTACACATCCCATTTAGGGATGAGTAGTCTCTCATTCTCTGCATATCTGGCTGTGAGTCTCTGCATTTGTTCCCATCTACACAGGATGAATCTTTTCTGAAGATGATTGAAAAGGCATTGAATATCATCAGGACACACGTTATTGCTAGCTTTTTGTTGTTGTCATCGTGATTAGAACAGTACTACTTGCTTTTACTCTAGGCTCTTGGGCTATATCTTATAAACTTAATCACATCACCCAAGCAGTATTGACTATAGATTTCAACTCATAGAGTGGGCCTTAAGTCAAATCAAATATTCACTGGTTACTTCTACAAGTTTTGGCAGCATCTAGAGGACCTTCCTTAACCAAAGACACTGTTGTTTGCAGCAGCTGAGTCTTGTGACAGTGTGTGGAGGAAAACTTGTAGTCTTAACAGCAGAATGGATTGCTTGGGGATTCCCATGGAACACTTTTGGCCAGCAACTCAATTAAATGTAACCCAGTGCTAGGACTGGAAGCTAAATTTGGTGACAAGAATCTAGTTGGGACTCTGTTTCCCCATTATTTGGTGATTTCATTTAGTTAGCTTTCATACATGTATATTTTGGTGAGATTTGCCTCTGAGGTCCTTGTTTAAGTTCCTCAAGCTTTAATTTCAAAATTTCCCCCATTTATGATTTTCTTTACTGATTCTATTTCTCTTTTTGGTCTTAAGCTGTTTTAGTCATTTCTTTCCAATGTTTGTTTGTGGTTTCATAGATTTCTTTAAGGGATTTATTAATGTCTTCTTTAATGACCTCCACCATCCCCATAAAGTTTATTTCAAGATTTTCTTGTGCTAGCCATGCTGCCACACTCTGGGTCTACTGTGGTAGGGTTGCTGTGCTCTAGTGGGACCAGAGTTTCCCAACTGTTATTGACTGTGATTTTTATCACGGCATCTTTGCATATGAAATTTGGTATGATTGCAATCCAAGTGCTGTCAATTGTCCTGTCTTTGTTGGGTAGGTGTTTTGTTCTTTGGGTTTCTGTTGTCTTCTCTGGTTCTTAAAAAAGTGTGGTGGTTGTGTGTTGCTTGGGATTGAGTTCTTCTAGCATCCTTGTGGTTGTGAACGCTGGGGATTCCAGTCAAAATGTATTTCTAGGTATTGGGGGTTGACACTTAGGAATGTAAATGTGTTCAGGGTTGGGGTGCTGATGTGCTCCTCAGAAGAAAGGAAGCTTTTTTTCTACCATGAGGATGGCTTGGTCCACTGTGAATAGGGCAGAGAATGAGGAGAGACATAAACAGTTAAGTCTGCTATAGATTAGTAGATGAGTCTTGCAGCTTGGATTTGGAGGAAAGGGGGAGGGTAAATGTCTGAAGCTTTGGCCTCTTTGCTTCTCTCATAGATCTGTCTGTTGGTTTCCCAGGAAGTTAGGGCTACACAACAGGATGAGTTGAGGGAAGGGGTTTTAGAGGGGATGATCTATAAGATCCACTAGAGGTTGGGAGATGGGAGGATGTCACAGATGGTCTTTTACGAAACTGGGGATGAGATTAGGGCATTGGATTTAGAGGAAAGGAGGAAGAAGTGAAGATATACAGTTACCTACCTGTGGCACAGCATAGTTTAAGCATCAACTAAATACATTTTCAAGCTAAAAATAGGATTTAAATGTTTATCTTTCTATACCTGCAGTAGGCTTCTCCCTAAAAATTTAAAGCAAAACAATGAGTTTAAAACACTTTAATTAAATATAAAAAGTGTTTGATTTTGTTTGAAGTAGGGTCTCATTGTGTAGCTCAGGCTGAAAGACAGCATATAACAATCCTCCTACATTCACTTCATGAGTACTGGGAACATGAAGTGAGGTAACATCCTGTCTGAAAATTTATAGCTTAATTTTAGTCAAAAGAATAGTTGGCACATTGAAATTAAAAGTGATAGAGAAGCCACAGGCACAACAAAACCCTATAAGTGTTTATTGAGAGGAGAGAATAGAAAGGATGTGCATAGGCTTATGGAATGACCGTGAAGGGAGAGAGAGAAGGAATAGGTGGAACCTGCTTTATAGGTCTCTGCCCACCCCACGCACATGCACATATGGGCTTATGTAGCTATACCATACCTGTGCATAGGTTACATGATCACTCAGCACATGGATTATGTAGGACATAAATGACTAAGCATCTTGCCTAGCTACTGGACAGCACATGTGCAGTCATGTAGCTAGGGGAGTGGATAGGAATTCTAAAGAACATATTAAATAAAATGTTAGTTATGCCATGGAATCCCAAGGACATCAAAATTTTCTAACTCAGAAACAAACTGATTTTTCTCTGTTCTTTCCAGAAGAACTTTGATAGGAATCATAATTTCAGGAAAGAGAAGAATAGAGAAGCTTTCCAGCTTTGCGAAATGAATAACAAATGGCATTAGCAATGTATTCTGTTACTAAAATACTGAAAAGAAAATAGAAGAACAAGTACCTCTTGTCTTTGTCTTCTAGAATCTACATACACTTAAAATATGTGGTTAAAGTAAAGTTTTCCACTACAGAAACAAGGGTGTCTCTTTTCTCTGTGTATAGGGATGAATGTTCTTTTCATATAACAGAAGGTTATGCAGTTTAAGAGCTTCAACACAGAGGTTCCAGTAAGGTAGAAGTTCAAACTCTAACTTGAAATGTATCTACAACAAATGTCATTCAAGCAGTTAATGAAAACCATTCTGTATATGACTTCCGGGAGAGCTCTCAATATTTTTAAAATGCTGAGATTTATTTAAAGCAAAGATGAAGATTCAGTTGTATGTGACAAAACCGCCTTAAGGGGATTAGTTACTATTCCTATTGTATCACTGCACCCTGATAAAAGATACTTACAAAATGAAGGGTTGATTTTGGTTTATAGTTTCAGAGTACAGTTCTTCATGGCAAGGAAGTCAATGTATAAAGAGATTCAGGGGATGCTAATCACCTTGCACTCACACCCAGGAAGATGGATGCTTTGTGATACCTCATGCCAGACACCTGCTTCAACAGGAGACATGTCTCAAAGAGGATGTGTGGAGTCTGTGATGAGGGAAAGAGGGGATGACAGACCATGATCTCAGGGTCTGTGAGTTAGTCTGGGTGGCTGCCACAGCATTTACTGAAAAAAGAACACCTCTTTTTGTAGCAAGCAGGAACTTTCTTCAAGCCTCTGAGGGAATGGGGACTTTTGCTTCAATGGCTGACCTTGGGAAAAGGACTTTCTTGGGGGATAAGACACTCCATTATAGAACACTACAGTTTCTTGTATGAATTAATTTATTCAAATATCTAAAGCCTAAAAAGGAGAAGAGATCAAGCTAGACAAATATCATTGCTAACCTGAATAGACCTTAGGAATTTAGAAATCTTGATTATCAAATATCAAGCATTAGTTACTTACCTAAATTTTCTAGTATCTTGGTGTTAACTTGTATAGGAGTTGTTAGCATTCAGGCATTACATTGGCCTGCTCTTGAGGACCTAGCAGGAAGCAGCAGCAGCAGCAGCAACATAAAAATACTTCATGTCTAGTGGTCCAGGACTCCTTCTGAAGACTGCTGGACATAGCCTTCTTTGCTTTATTCAGTGAACTAACTTTTAGTTTACAAACACTTTGATCAGTCTCCCTATGTCTTTCATCAAGCTTTACATGTGTTAATATAGTCATCATTTTGAATGAATTTAGATCCTAATAGTTTAAGGATACAGAATTGAAAACTCACTTTTTGTCTTTGTCACATGATCTTTTCTGAGTTCACACAGACTTATATGATATCATTTGGTTCATTGTTTAATAAAAAGATTCCTCAGTGAATCTACACTCTAGACTTTTCTGACCCCACTCCCGCCTTGTTAGACTCCTCTTGCCTTGATTGCTTCTATTCCATCACTGAAAATCTACAGACATAATTCAGACATGCCATCATTAACACTAATGTGATATTTAACTACTTAGAGATTTGAAATTCAGTACTTTCACTGGTATTTTCATTTACACACACACAGATACATACAATTTATTTATTATATTTCTGCCTCAATGTTGATTATAATAAAAATTTTAGACATGTCAAGTCAAAAGTAGATATCAGACATTCAGAACTTGACTTTTTCCATGGAAGACTAAAATCTCTTTGTTTCTGTGTATGTAAATACAATGAAAAAAATGGAAAATCATGTTTAACTTTACTATTAAAGGACCAACAAAATGAAACTAAGATTATCACTGAGTTTATAAATCTTGCTTTAATGAAGCCCTTTTTTCTTCCTCGTCAGAACTTTCCCTCCTTTCATGGGAGAAGACAAAGCATGAAGAAGTCTGGAATGTATGCAGATCACATGGTGGGGAGGCACATTCAATGTATGCAGATCACATGGTGGGGCGGGGTGAAGGCACATTCAGTGTACGGCTGGGTTCCCAATTTTTTTGGCCATATTTCCTCTCTTAAATGATATTTAGAGATGATAATTTTTATTCACAAGCCACCACATTCTTTTATCCATTTCCAAACTAAACTAAATAGAAGTTCTATGCTAGTTTTCACATTATCCTTAAAGGCTGCCAGTCATTATTTAGATGTCATTCAATTTATAAATATATCTCTATTTATGATTTCAAACTCAATATAATTTCAATGATGGGTTTCAGCTTTTGCATGACTTTTAAATTTGATAATACTCTTCTGTTGTTGAATGATACTCCATAGAGATGTACTTGAATTACAACTCATTTTTAGGATCATTTCATTACGCTCATGATTCCTGTTTCTCCTGACCATTATGTTTTTTGTTTGTTTGTTTCAGTCTTTTTTCAAAAAGTCTATCTTCCTTGATGTAACTACCACCAGCATGAAGAATCTATGAAGTGGAGCTTATTCTCATTGAAGTTTGTCTTCTAAGCCTGAGACATAATTTTATGTTCACAACAAATATCTTCCAAATGCAAGAATAAGTATTTGTACACGTCAATAGCAAAAACTAATTTGTAACATGTTTTCAGCAGTGATAATCACTTAACAAGCACTAAACATGAGTCTATTTATGGAAATATACATAAATGAACAACTAATGAATTTTATGTGAACATGACACAGGAGTTTGATAATTCTTATTGCCCATATTGTTCATTGCCCTTATAAACCCCTTACCATAATCTAACATTGTATATGTTTCTATGTTCAAAGTATGTGTAACTTCTAAATATTTCTTAATTTTTTTCTAGCCAACAATTCCAACATGCTTTTGTTTACATGATACTTAAAGTAAAATGGATAACATATTTACTTTACCATTCTTTCTCTTAAATATATATATTTAACAAGTATATACCCATATCTATTCAAAGACCTACTAATTTCTTCCAGTTTCTATTCACATGCATTAGTAATACATCTGATTTACATATTTGGCTGTCTTCATCATGAGGCAATCATCAAGACTCATTATATCATTTGAACACTTGGAGGTCTTGTTGAAACTGACTGTCTAGTCTGATTTTCATGCAAGATATTACATACATACATATTTTCATTCTAACTCATTTTTTAGATCATCACATTGTAGAAAGAAACCAACCCCTCTCATTCTCTAATATACCACAGATATCACTGGAGGAATTTCAGAGAGTAATGTGAGACTCTACTCATATCACAGGTGGAGATTCTAGAAGTTGTTGAATTGGGTGTGATGGTGTGGACTTCTACTCTCAGCTTTTGGGAGTGGGTAAGAATTGAAACAAGATGATCAGGACTTGAGGTCAGCATAGCAACATAAAAATACCCTGTTCAATCAATCAATCAAAGAAAGAAAAGAAAATATAAAGCAATGAATAAAATCTTTAACAAGGTTGGGGACTATTTCCTACTCTTTTTGCTTAAAATATGATAGGTTCTTATCTTACTCTTGAATTTATTTATTGATGCATAATGGTGTTTTATCTACATGTATGTCTTTGCACTATATGCATTTCTGACATTCATAAAGGAATTTGATCCCCTGAGACTGGAGTTACAGATAGTTCTGAGTTACCATGTGGATGCTAGGAATCAAACTCAAGACCTCTGGAAGATCTTATAACCTCTGAGCTTTCTTTCCAGCCCCTATGACAGGTTATTAATACCTGTTTAGCAGCTAGAAGTTTGCTTAATATTTTAACATTTTTTATTTAATGAATAAATGAAGGAATTGATGACTGAACTAACCAAGATTACCCATAACATATAATGCATATCTATTAAGTCCTACATATGTATTTGAGGAATGTGAATTATATTGTATTATGAAACAGAATAAAAAAAACTTGTGTATTATTATTTAATATATCTGCGTATAGATATATAATTATGCCATCATGACTTTAAATGTAATAATAAAATATTTTCATGTAAAATGTGTATTTATTTCCATATAAAATCCAATATGTCAAAATTAAAAAAATAAATCATTTCTTTACCATGGATATCATGAATGTATCCATCCTTAAAATTCATAAATGAAGAAGTTTTTGTGATAGAATGTATAAGATGGAAAGGAACATGAGAAATAAAAAATAACATGATTATTGGTGAAATTATTAAGGCCACTCCACGTAGTTAAAAGGGAGGTTTATTTTGTGGGGTAACTTACAAATAAAGGGGTAGGTTGCAGGGTTTGGCAAAGGTATAGCGCAGTCTGGCGGTGTTCTCTGGAGAACTCTGCTCGGGCTACCTCCAGCGTCCAGGGTCCCGGAACCAAGAGAGAGACCTCCTCTCGATCCTTGGTCTTCTGCTTCCTCCTCCGCTCTGCCTTGTGGGCGTGACCATTACCGAAGCCTCAATGGGTTGGAACTTCCAGGCCAATGCTGGGATGGCTATCTACTACATCTCCCCCTTTTGTCTAAATAAGAAAGTTCTAACCTAATACAAGACTATATACAAAGAGATGGTTATCAAATATTGTCCAGGAGTAATGGGAGATAATGACCTAGATAAATTGGAATTACAATAAGTGCAAACAATATCAAGCAAAAAACACATAGTAAAATCCAGGGAAGTCTAGGGCATGGGTAGGTGGCATGTTACAAAGATCATTCCAAAAGGTGTCCTATCCTAAAGAACCTGAATCTAATACTTAATATATTCTATGTAAGATATTATATATGCATATATACTAAGTTGTAACTATAACTGCTAATCTCCAACCTCATCAAAGACCTGAGAAGGAATATAATAATATCTGAGAAATGGGAGAAGGACGCAAGCAACTTTCGGGAGTCTTGCAAGAGTAGACAGAGACAGCTAGCAGCCTGGACAGTCACCTAATGTTTCTCAGCATCATTGGTGCATTTAAATTGGCTACAGGCCTAGAGTATCTGACAGACCATTTTTAGAAGCAGGAATTCTAAAAGACCATCTTACCCTGTCTTGGCAAAGTATAGTGGTCGCTTTCCTTGTGTCCCACTTGTCCAGAAGGACAGCATTTGTACTGTCAGCAGTTGAGGCAAGGGCAGTTCTTTGCCCAGTAGGCCATTTTGTGCCAAGAAGACAAACTTCCAACTGGAAATGTCTTAGAAGCCCAACATTCTCTCGGGATCAATTGGTGCTGCCAGGAGCAGTTGTGTCTCATGTCAACAGAATTCTAAGTTATTTAAATGCCATATTCTCTAGGTCCATGAAGTGTTTGAAGATTACCTGTCCATCTGACCTATGTATTTATAAATCTGGATAACCTAACTAACATAATTATAGAGATGACAAGCATAGGTGACAATACCTCTGTAAGTCTTATCTACCTAAACAACCTAAGGACTAAGCTTCCTATAAATAAGGCAAACAGTCTGTAAGCAAGTGTACAGTAAAAGGACAATGACTTTAAATTGTGACAATACACAAAATATCTTTAACAGAGGTAGGAATGTATAGTGCAATATGCAATATGATAATAATCCTAAATATATATCAGTATACAGAATATCTTAAACAGAAGTAGAACATACATACAGTATGACAGATATAAATTCATATTTGTATTAATATACAAATATTTCAAATAAGAATAAAAATATGTGTACAATATAACAAACATAATTCTGTATTTGTATCAATATACAAATTATCTTAAATAGGAATGTAAAAAGTTTATATTTGTATCAACATATAAGAATTCATAACAGTGCAAAGGCTGTTATATTACTAAATTTGTTTACTAGTGTATATCATAGTCTAACATAATATCTTATACCTATCCATTCCATTTCTTCTTTTTCCTTTTTTTGAGACATATTTGTTAGAAAGATTCCAAAAACAATGACAAAATTACTACCATATATTCAACAAAGGTAAATATAAGGAAAACAAGGTAATGCTCTCTGAATGAACCTGGCTTACACCAGCAGACAGAGGTATCTTCCTTTTCTTTGGAAAGGAGTTTAGAAATTCATACTAATTAATACCAGGGAAGCCTTCTCACTTGAGTGATGGTATGACATATTGGTCATGGATGATAAGTTTTCTTAAATACTATTTAAAATATACTATTTAAAATAATGCAAATGTCATAAAAATCTGCTAATCATCAATTTGAAATTTTTAATAAAACAAAACAACAGCTTGTTCTTTGAAGTTTGAAGAACATTGCTTCCCAGCCTTTTGGCTAAGATCAAGTGAAGTTTGAAGAACATACAAATTTGTCATGATCGACTTTCTATCATGGCTTGTACTTCTTTTCACGTCGATAATACCATCACTGATTCCTCAGAGGCTGTCCATTTGTTTCTGGCAGGCAAGGTCTTTAATAGACCCCCAATTTGCTCTTGACACTCAATTCTAGAAATTCCTCTATTTATATTGTTTCTCTATCTGTGTTACACTGAAATTTCCTGAGTTCTTGAAGTACATTCATTACTTTAATAGTGTAGTGTTTTTCTAAATAGCTGAAATATTATCTTCATTTTGTTTTCATTTAGTTAAGCTTATTGGAGAAGATATTTCCTACAGGCACTGGGTTACTGGTTTGTTCTACAATTAATCTCCCCAGATAAAGATAAATATTTCTTGGAGGAGAGTTAAATTATACATAAAATCATGCTCTCTTAAGTATTGCTTTTGTTCAAGGCTGACCTACTTTCTAACTACTTTAACTCTTGATACATACAACCATCACCCAGATTGTACTGATTGCCCTTTAGAAAAACTAAGACTATCCACCTTTATTCCCTGATGACTTTACTTAGCTGGTTTTACAAATCCCATGTGTTCATATATTCTTAGATTAGCTTGGTCCTCATGCTTTAGAAACAATTCAATCTTTTACTTTGTACTATATACATAGTACACTTTATTTTAATGTAGGTGAATGGGACATCAAGTTTTAGAAATACATTATACAGAAATCTGTAGTTAGAACAAATTAGAAATATATATACATACATAGAGAATGAATTAGAGTCAATAGTCTACACTTTTAAACTAATGGAAAAGGAACTTTGCAGGAAGCAACAGGTGTGTATTTCTTCCTCCTTTCTTTTCTTTCTTTCTTTTTTTAAATTCTACTTTACATCTTTGTACCTCTTCCTCTTTATTCTTTCTGTTTTCTCTTTTATTGAACATAGTTGTTTTTTTCTCACATAATATATCCTGATTATGGCTTCCCTTCCCTCTCCTCCCAATTTCTCCCTACTACTCTTAAAACCCACTTCCCCATATTTTCAGGTGTGAGCCTGGTCTTTAATGGCTTAGTGGATCTGGAAGGGATGGATGGAGGGGAAACTGGTTGGGAAGCATTGAAAACAAAACCCGAATTAAAAAAAAAATAATAATAGCGGGAACTAGAAAAGAGATTCATATCCAGTTTTCTCATTCCACATTCTTCTGGTTTTAACAAGACTTTTGTGATAACATATACATTATTACATATATAGATTGAATATCTTCATTAAATAAGCTTAGGAGTTATAAAAATGTTATTCAGTGAAAATAAATCCACTTCCTTTCTGCCTACCATTAGAAAACAAACTGATTTCTAAGGGATAATAATTAATAAAATATAATATAATAAGTTAAAACAAAACTAACACATCAAAATTGGAAAAAAAAGGAGGCAGAAATGAACCTAAGAGAAGTTACAACAAGCAGAGACCCACTTGTTCTCACTTACTCAGGAATCCCACAAAAACACAAAGCTGGAAGCCAAAGGGCACACACAGAAAACCTGGTGCAAACACATGTGCATGCTGCCCCAGTCTCTGTGAGTTCATATGAGCTTTGATCATGTTGATTTAGAGGGTCTAGTTTTCTTGGTGACCCTCATGCCTTCTAACACTTACAGTCTTTCTGCCCTGAGGTTTCACTAAGCCCTTAGTAGAGGGATTTGGTGGAGACATCCCATTTAGGGCTGAATGTTCCAAGGCCTCTCACTCTCTGCATAATGTTTCACTATGGGTCTCAGTATTTTTTTCTTATCCTGCAGCAGCAAGAAGAAGCTTCTCTGATGATGGCTAAGCAAGGAACTGATCTAGGAGTATAGCAGAATGTCATTAGAAGTCATTTTATAACTTTTATTTTATTTTTGTTTTGTTGTTTTGTTTTATCATAGGCCCTAGGGTTTGTGGCTGACTTGGTATTTGTATTTCTCTTTTTATGGAAGAAGTTGCAAGAGAAGTATCTAAGTGGGCACCAGGTGGACTTTTCAATGTTCAATGAATTATGTCAGTGTTTTGTTTTGTTTTCAGCAATGGCTCCTTGCTGTCAGTTTGTGGAGGCCTTCACTCTGTGTTTTTTTGATATTCCCATGGGAACCCTTTGGCTAACAACTCAATTAGATGTAACCTGTTCTTGGGAATGTTAGCTTCAGTTGGAGACAAGATAAGGCTGATATTTTCAGGTCAGATGGATAGATAGATAGATAGATAGATAGATCGATCGATCGATCTAAACTATAGATAAAACTCTATAGATAGATAAAACTCTAAAAGAGAACAGCAATGTATATAAACTTAATAATCACCTGTAAATGTGTGTGTGCACATATGTGTGTGTATTTGTGTGTGTGTGTGTGTGTGTGTGTGTGTGTGTAGAAAGAGAAACAAAAGAATTCTTGTTTTGTAAAGTCTTTTAGATAGCTCACCAGTAAGTTCAGAGTATTCAGTTCTTGAAGCTCACTGTCTTATTACTGTGGGGCTGTATAACTGTGCTTTTCAGAAGGCGATGAATCAAGACTGCTTCTTGGCTTCTCTTTCTCCACCTTTTTCCCTTTCTTGCCTCTAAAGTGAGAATAAAGTAGTGAAAAT
Source organism: Onychomys torridus (assembly GCF_903995425.1). Lineage (NCBI taxonomy): Eukaryota > Metazoa > Chordata > Mammalia > Rodentia > Cricetidae > Onychomys > Onychomys torridus. The sequence goes on from NC_050455.1 coordinate 8,535,456, forward strand.
TACATCATAGTAATACCCAGAAAACCCAGGAACACAATGAAAATTTTCTGGGAGAATCTTATGTGTGCTACATTTGAAAGCATCAATGATGGACCCTAGATATCCAGCCATGTAGGTGGGGGTGACTGCTTCTGTGACTGTATTCCATAGAGTATCTTTGAGATAGCCTAAGTGTCTCTGAATGTGGCAGTGCATATAAGGCATGCTTATCAAAACCCAGACTGTCTACCCAGGTGTAGAGTAATAAAATCAGATAGTCTCAGACTATAGCTTTGGTAGGAAAAACTTTTTCTTTGAAATTGTATAAACCCAGAATAGAACTGTGTGCCCTGTAGTACTTCTTAGATTAATATAGTAAAGGTATTTCACATTTGTTGCAGTCTTCATTGTCTCCAGTGTCTCATGGTGATAAAATAGAAGATTATCTATTGTGGCCATTTCTCTCTCAATTTAAGTTCTTTTAAAAAAAATTCCATCCACTGTACTGTTATCTTTCTTTACTGCAGTAGATTAACTTGAGGCTTTACAAGATTCTTTTAAAGGAAGTTCTAAATCTTCTTCTGTGATCAATATGCTGCAGCACACCCACTCAGTAGAAATATTCTGTCAATATAATTCTAAATAGCAATGTGCCATGTTCTATTGATATTAAATTACATTTGGTAGAAAGCATCCTAGAAGAATGTTAAGACTTTTATTTGAGACATAGAATGACATAGAAATCTGCAGCACATTAATTCAAATCACAAATGAAACTAAATTGGGTGATGACATGAATACCCAGAGAAAACAAACAGATAATGAAAAAGAGAAACAGAACCCAAATAACCAGATAACATCTGAACTTCTTAATATTCATTTGATACATATGGAGAAATGAGAAGCACTGATTTCTAACAGCTTTTGGAGACTTCATGCATGGCTGACATATAAAGGAACTTGGGAATGACAGAAGTGAAATTATTGAGGACAATGTCTGCATTCAAAAAAGCTAAATAATATTAGCACAAAATATTGCAGTCCATCAGATTGGAATGTCCTGTCCTAAAGAACACTGTTCTGAATATGGTCTATCTGTTTAAGCTAGGTCCTGTTGGGGTTATACTGAAAGATCTCTATGGGAAGATTTGCATATATGATAAATAAGATACCATAGTACTATCAGAATATGAATAGAAATAGGAGAAAGACACAGGAGAAAGGCTGGGAATCTTTAATTTCATGAATGTAGGAAACAGAAGGTCAGTTCAAATCAAAGGGAAGATTTTTACTGAAGTATTTTAAAATTTACTAAGAAGCTGGAATGTCATATAGAGGATTCAATTAAAAGAAGAGTAGGAATATTATTGTTGGTGGTGATGACATCATAGGCTACACAGTTCAAGTCATATTTTGTTATCTCTTAATTTCTCCATTTTTTTTTCTAAGACAGGGTTTCCCTGTGTAGCTTTGCACCTTTTCCTGGAGCTCACTTGATTGCTCAGGCTGGCCTTGAATTCACAGGGATCTGCCTGGTTCTGCCTCCCAAGTGCTGGGATTAAAGGCGTGTGCCACCACCGCTGGCTTCCAATTTGTTTTAGTCTTGATACATTTGACAGCTTCCACATCACTAACTTTGTATTTTAATAAGAAAGCATTGCAGACTATGTTTGAACTTTAATAATTATTTTGTTATTACTATTATTACTGGTAAGTACAAAAAACATTACATTCATTCTTCACTAATCATTTCTTCTTGCTTCTGATTCTTTACAGAATGAAAAAAATGAATTTACATCACTATTATTAAACTAACCATGTCAAGTCTACAGTAATTCCTTGTTGACTCACCATTAGAGCCTTACCCTTTCTGAAGAGTAGATGGGTAGGCTGGGGAGGTGAGGGGGAGCAAGAGAAGGGGAAGGAGGGGGAAACTGTGGTTGGTATGTGTGATGAATAAAAAATAAATTAAAAAGAAACAAATCAATAAAATGTCACCTCTAAACTTAACAAAAAAAGAAAAGAAAAGAAAAGAAAAGAAAATTTCCAGGAGAAATCTTCATAACACTTCCTACAAATAGAAATGACAACCAATTTGATTATCACCTCATCCAGGTTGATTAGAAAATAAACACTACAGAGTATGTTAGTGAAAATAAGATTAATTGTGCATCATCATATTTAATGTTAGATTCTAGGAGTCAGACAAGAGTCCCAGGGTAGGAATAAGAATGTGAAAACCATATCCAGGAGCTTAGCAGTTACCCAAATGATTTCTCAAATTAAAGTATAATATTCTTCATACCAAAGAATAGTCCAGAAAACCAATCTACCATTATTAACTGCAAGCTTTTCCTCCTTATTCCATATAACACGACAACAAAGACTAACTGTATCCTTACAGGGTGATGAGAACTTATATAGAACTGAAGCTAAGAATGAAACATGGGGCCTGGCTTCTTTCTTAGTCTAGAGATGGAATTCAATTATAGACATAGATATTCATTTGCTTCTTCTTTTCTAGTTCCTTTCTACTTTTTATTTATTCTTCTCTCTATAATGAATTCTGATGGCAGCCTCTGTTCCCACCATTCTTCCCAGTTACCTCAACAACCTTGTAATTGAACTCAAAGTCTACTCCATAAGAGTGAATTTATACCTGATACTAGAAAATTAACCAACTATCTACAGTAAGATCCCTTTTAATATGGCTTTCATTATAGTATACATTATTAAGTTGAAAAAATGAACACAAAATAGCAAGATGCTATAGGACACAAATGCTCAGAATGAGACTAGACGAAGCAACCCAGTAAGAGGAAACATCTTCCAAGAACAGACTGTTGGTTATGTCCAATACATAAGCACCACTATTGCAGGCATATCTTGCTATACTGGACATTGGTGTGGTATGTGGTTGGTATGCATTACAGATAGGATTATTGATTGCTTTTCTCCCTAGTAGCTTGCATAGCACCTTAAGATTCTATGAGAGCTAGTCCATGAGAATGAGGGTTCTGGGTCACTTCCAGTTCAATGCTGCCAAGTCCTGTGTTTGAAATTTGTGATGTCTTCAGCCACAGGACTTGCTTTCAAACTTGAGAGGCAAGTGTTCAATGAAAATAGTTTATATGGCTTTGACATCCCTGACCAACAGTTAGAAAGAAGGTTTCGAAGGCCTTTGCTTAGGGTTTTGTTAATCTGTGGCTTTGGGGGGAGCATTCTCACCCCAAGTGGCATAGTTAAATTTATAGGACATAATGCAAATATATATATATATATATATATATATATATATATATATACACATATATATGTATATATATACATGCATATATGTGTGTGTGTGTGTGTGTGTGTGTGTATATATATATATATATATGCATATATATGTATATATATATATATAATTTTGTATGTATGTTAAATAAATACCATCTTTTCACTGGCTTTCTCAAATACTCTTAGTGTTACTTATTCCTCCTCCTTCACTGTCTTTTTGTATTACCTTCTCTTACCACACACACTTGCCATTTTCCTCACTCCCCATTAGATAACCTGTTGCCTTTATTACCCTCTCTGAGAGACCCCCAACCCCCTGTTCCTTTTGCATTTTCCTGGTGTCATCACTGTTCCAAGTTTTATACTCATATCTTAAGATCCAGAGCTGGAACACACAAACAAATAAGAGAACATGCCAGCATGTGTCTTTCTGGACTAGAGTTGTCTTCCTCACTATGCTATTTTCTAGTTCTAACCATTTACCTGCAAATTTCATTGTTTCATGTTTCTTTGCAGCTGAATAGAATTCCATTGTGTATACAGACCACATTTTGATTTTCCATGTGTCCATTGAGGAGCATTTAATTTGTTTCCATTTCCTAATGTAAATGGAACAGCATTAGCATGGAATAGAGCTCACAGCCTGTGGCTGGTGAGGACATGGTCACTAGAGGAGAACCTACCACTGCTGCCTTCCAAAACCAGTGTATTTTCTACTGAATTGTCTATAATTAACTTTATATACACAGGTAAGTGTAACTCTCATCCATCATCATAGAAGCTTACTTTTTCAACAGTGACCATTATGACCATTTTTTCAACAGTCACACACACACACACACACACACACACACACACACACACACACACATACACACCCATGCAGGCATACACATATGTATGTAACATGAAATGGAGTCCTTACATTGAATATATATATTTGTCCATATGTACTAATAATAATTAAAGAAGTAATGGTCATGAGTTTGAGAGGGTATGGAGGCACAGGAGGAGTCAGTTTGTTAAGAAAGAGGGATAGAAGTTATGTAAATACAATGCTCCCATGAAATTTTCAAGAGTGCTGTGGAAGCAGAAGCATCCGCAGTTGCCTCTCTCCAGGTCTGAATATACATCCTCTTTACCAACTTGCCTGGCAGTCCCTCATCTAGCCCTAGCCAGCTTTCTCCTAGAAAAACCAATCTTAACTAAGACATATGGTCATGGAAACAAATATATGTCATAGGCAGTTTGCATTACAGAGAGTAGGAAGGATTGCAACATAAGTGGTAAGTAGCTGCCTGGGTTCCTTATGTTTCATTCATATGGAAATTACGCATAGGCCACAAGAAGCCTTTCAAGTCATGGTCTTGGCTGCCTTCATACCTTGTGGTGTTGACAACAAGAAGCAGTAACATCAAACCGGAAGCCAGCAGGAACAACAGCAGGAAGCACCTTTTTCTGTTAGAGTCTTGTAGAGGCCTTAGAAAGTAAGGATTCTTTATTCCTTTGCCAGAGCTGATGCTGACGCTCCCAGATGTTCTCACTAAGCTGCTTAGCTTTGGATAGTTGCTTAGTGTAAGAGGCTGGTATTTGGGCTTTCGATAGAGACTCTCATGGCTGCTGCAACTTGGGCGTCCGCTCCCACCATGCCTTTCGCTCTGGATGATTCTTTCATTGCTGCTGGCCACTGATCTGGTTGTAGCTGTCAGTGCTGCTCACTGCTTGTCGCACCTTCCTGCAGTTCCTGCAACACTGCTTCTGCATATGTCAAGGCACTGTGGCCCCAGGTCATGTTCTCAGTGCTCCGTGGGCCTGTTTTATTCTTATGGTTTCACATCTGTCCTTAGTTAAGTTCCTGTGGCTCTTCTCCATCTCCAGTTCAGCACCCAGCCTTATCTGTACCGCTATTACAAACATCAAAACACAGCCGCATGCTGTCCTTCATGCATGGCTGTGTATGTGAGCTATTTCGCTGCTACTGCTGTAGCTTTCTGATGTTCCATCATATTTTCATACTTTATTTTCAGGGACTTTCAGACAAAGTTGGACGCCACCCAGTGCCTACCTGAATGCCCCTTGGGAGAGCTGAGTAAGAAGAGTTTGTTAGCCATTTATGTGTCCAAGGACCACAAAGAACAAGGACTATTGTTTGACAGAGAAGGTTGAGGATCAGCCTCCATGCTCCTAAGTCTTGTTTGACTCATTCAGCTGGCGCACAGAAAAATAATACTCTCCTCTTCCCACCACGGCAACCCCTGCATCTCTAGAAACAGAGGCTGAGGAATGTGGTACTTTCATCTTCTCAGCAAGGAATAATTAGGGCATTTAAAGGATTTTATTCTGGTTCTCATGCAAAACATTGCCCAATTTTTCCCCTCTATTTCCTGTATTGCTCCTTTCTTTTATCATTTATTATTTCCTTTTTTTCCCTCTGTGTAGTTTTGGTGACTGTCCTGGATCTCACTCTGTAGACCAGGCTGGCCTCAAACTCACAGAGATCCGCCTGCCTCTGCCTCCCTAGTGCTGGGATTAAAGGCGTATGCCACTACTGCCCGGCCATTTAATATTTCTTTTACATGTATTGGTAGATTTTAAGTTTAACCTATCTTATAATAAACATGTATTTTCTTTTATTGATAGTGTGGAAGATATTTGATTTTGAGTTGTAATATTTCTGATATTTTCTGTGTTAATGTTATTGCATTTTGCTTTTTTTCACTATATCCTCAAGATGATGTAGAAAATTCATTCAGTGAAAGAATGAAGAGAAAAATATATATAATGAAAGATACATACATCTGGGACAGTAGGCAGTATAATCCTAAATGGACATAATCTGAGGTTTACTCTAATAATGAGGGAAGGCTTTGTAGAGGAAATTCTAAAGGCTTTTAAAGACAGTGAAATTTGGACAGGGAATTGATATTCATAATATATAAAGAACTCAAATATTAAATAGTAACTCAGAATAATTATAAATGTTTGTAATCCCACATTCCAGAAACTCAATCAGGAGAATCATAAACGCAAGGCTAATTTGAAGCGCACAGTAAATTCTAGACCAGCTAGGTATGGAGAGGAACTCTGTCTCAAGGGACAAAAAAAAAAAATGTATCTGTATCTGTATCTCTCTTACATATACATATCTTGATTGCTAACCACTTTTTTTAAATATCTGGGATATATAAGCTTACACACAATGTTATGAGACTCCAAGTCAACTTCAGATGCAAAGACTAGGAACCAGTGTATCTCTCTAGTAGTACACTTCATGGTGCCCTCCAATGCCTTACTCCTTGATCAAGTGCAATGAAAGTGTACATGAGATCTCATGGCACTAGGCCTGCCTCCCTCTAGGAGTTGGAAGCACTGAGCTGTAAAGGGAAGTGCTGATCATGTAAAACCTGCAGGACTGATGCTAAGGAGCTCTGGAGAGAGAGTTGCCTGTCTGTCACTGCTCCCTAATTGGGCTGATGAAGCACCACGGACTGAAACTGATCCTTTTGCAATAGTTTCATGCTTCTGCAGGCTTCTTATGGGATCTGCTGGCTATAAAAGCAAAGCTCAGATGGTGTTAGAGACCTATGCCTTTGGGTAGAGCATGTTGGTCTTCTATAAAATAAGCCAATGCTGGGAAAGTAAAACATTTTTCTGTTTCCAAGACACCAAAACCATTCCATGAAAACTATAATTAAATTATGTGACTCTATGAAATGGTGAGATAACATATTTTTATAATCATGTGAAATATGTATATATATATATATATATATATATATATATATATATATATTTGTGTATATTCATACATATTTATTTACAAAGTGGCTAAAATATGTACTTCTGATCTTTTCCTTGCTTTATAAATCTAAAATTATGCTTAATTACAGATATCTATTATACTTAATCCATGCACAAAAGGGAAGACATTGAAGGCTGATGCTTGGACTAGTTCTCCTTTGTATTTTAGAAACATTCCTTCTTTTGTCTTATAGATAGATCATATCTGCATAATTTGCTATTTTCATAGAAATGCACTAATACACACACACACACACACACACACACACACACACACACACACACACATGTATATGTATGTGTTACCTGGAGCGACTGCAGAAATCAGGAAAGTAGAAAGAATTCTATGTGTGTCTGTGAGCCCAAGAGTGGGGGACTAGCCAGTTAAAGTGATGTGAACAGGGATATTGGAGGAGTGCTTGGAGTGCTTCAGTTTTGAACGAGGAGGGTGGTGGTGATACAGGAGATGAAGGGAAAAGGGATAAATAACACTAAGGACTTTTGAAAAAGCCTTGAGAAAACATTATTTCATAAATTACATGTAACACATATAAGTATACATATATGTTCTGCCTCCCATACACACACACACACACACACACACACACACACACATGAATATATGAAGTTATACCACTCAAGCTCCCAATGCTGTCCTTCTCCCACACCCTAAATATTGTAGGCTTTTGCTGTTGGCCTTGGTTGGATTCTAGAATTTGAACTTAAGTCTCTTGTTACTGAAGACACCACACATACATGTATGATTAGAGTTAGATATGACTTGAAAGCCTTATCTGTGACAACTAGTTTTCATAGGGAAAAACAATCAATAGTTCCACCCAGCTGTGATGCCTATGAATAGCAATGATGACCATCATGGCAAGATATTCCTAAAGTTCTAATTGTGGTGCTCATATCTTGACAGGGAAAAGCAACTCTGATTGGAATTTTGACCCTCTCAACAGGAGAGAAATATTTGGTACTAAAACCTAGTTGACTGCCCTGGGCTAGTGAGATTGTGGATCTTAAGGAACCTCCTACTACCATTTTACTATAGCAGTATTGTAAGCAGACTTTTCTTTCCCACCAGCCAGGTCCCAATAACCACTTGAGGACTTATTATTAATTACACATGCTCAACCAATAGCTTAGGCTCATTTTAGCTAGTTCTTATAACCCGTTTCTATTAATCTATGTGCTTCCCCAAGGCTCATTTACCTCACATACTTCCCATCCTGCTCACTCTGTGTCTCATGGTATCTGCTCTGACTCTGCCCTCCACCCTCCCAGCATTCTCCCGGTACTGAAAACTCTGCCAAGGCACTGGCCAATCATCTTTTTATTAACAATGAGAGCAATGCATATTTACTGTGTACAAAGATTTTTCTACACCAGAGTGTAATTCCTAACTTGTCATGTTCAATGCCACTTCTACGCATATAATCTGAAACAAGTGGTTCCTCTGTGTGTTAGTCACCATTCAAATGCCATGATAAAATTCCATGACCAAACAAATTATAAAAGAAGCATTTAAATGGGAGATTGTTTACCATTTCGGAGTGTTAGTCTATGATCATCATGACAGGATGTGTAGCAGTGCTTAAGAAGGAAGGCATAGCACGCAGTAAATGTTATAGCCAAGAGCTTATACCCTGGTCAGAAGGCAGACGGGGGAGAGTGGGTCTGGCATAGGCTTCTGAGACCTCAAAGCACACACCCAGTGTCAGACTAACTCCAATGGTGCAAGCCACAGGAAAACGTAATGGAATTCAGCTACTATCTCAAAAGTTACTACTTGGAAAAGTCAAGGACTTCTCCAAAGGTCAAGCCATAGCTTAAGAAGTCTTGGTGATATTTTAGCTTTTGTATATATATTAGCTGTTTCCTACTGTGATTTTCTTGTATTGCTATGTGTGCTTCCAAGAACTCCTAACAGTGTATTTATCTAAAGTACCTATCAATCATCCAAGGTCTCCTCGGTCAGGAGGATACCTTTATTTTTTGTGCAATTAAGGGGAAACCCTCCTTCCTTACAGCCTTACTAATAGACCTCTAATTTCTTACCTAACCACTTCTAGGAATGTAGATTGAGCACACAAATTCCCTTCTTGAATAACTGATCATTAGCACTCATTTGGGTTGTAAAAGAAAGCCTGCCGGCCACTTCCTGAGGAAAATTCTTACCTGCCTTTAGGACCCCTAAGAATTCAACCTGGTGACCTTGCTCTGCAGGGGGATTGCTATGGCTTGGGTTTATTACTGAACACCTCAGAGATTGAAGGGAACTGAGGTATAAGGAGAATGAAGAGAGGATATTGAGGATTTTGGCTGGAGAGGATTTTTGACTAGAGAACTGGAGGTCAGGATGGAAGATGAGGAAGAGCCAAACAGGAAAGCACTAGCTGAGTATTAACAAGATGAGAAGGACCTAGATGAGACAGAACTAAGATGAGAAAATTAAGATAGAACTTAGGGAGAACAGTAGATAAATATAGAGAGAAATTAGGCAAGAAAGGAGCTAGGCCTGAGAACAGGACTGCAGCTGTGTAGGTAGGATTTTATCTCAGAGGAATAGAGTACATGGACAAAGAGCATGGTGTACTTAGATTCATTTCCCAAAAACAGTTCTGGCCATTTGTAGTTTCTCTTCTGATCCCCTGGGATGTACATTATTAAGGCTGGTCTTTTTAATAATATACAAGACTCCAACAAGATGACACTTCTGAATCCTTCCTAAACAGTTCTGCTAGCTGAGGAGCAACATTCAAACACTGAGTCTGTGGTGGCCATTCTCATTCCCACCCCCACACTGTGAACTGAGCCTTTAAAGAATTACTGTTTTCTACTTACCCTGTGCATTCAATACTCTGTTGGTCCTACTATCATCTGTGTATAAGTGCAGATCTGCCTCATCTTTTCTCCACCTCCTCCTTAGGCTTACACCATGGGTTGCTGAAATTCTTTCTTAGTTTCAGGCTTATTGGCATTTTGTTACTATCTTAGGCACTTGAAGAATATTTCACACATTATTTTATTCTCTCTGTTTCTTACCACTTCTTTTCAGTTTCTCACTCATCAATCTGAAACTAACATCTTTCTACTAAACTGCCGTATGGTATGTGGCATAATGCTCTAGTTGAATATACTGGTGAATAGTTGCATCACATTTGTGTCTATCACTGTTTAAACTCCATATCTGAAATAATATTTTTTACCATTGTTTTTTCCTTAATGTTAAAATCAGAACATGATATGTAAGCATCATTCATAGCATTGTGGAATATCATGATTTCTTTAAAAGTCTGGGAGATAGGAGGTAGTAGATTAATGTTTCTTCTCATAAGAGATAACAAAATTCTTGGCACTGTAGAAATGATCTGTGTATAATAAAAGAAAATTTTCTCAAAGGAAACAAAGATTTTTAAGAACTATAATTTTTTATTTCCAAAAAGTTCTCAAAATTTTTAAGAATTATCAATACTTCTCAAATTTTCTTTTCTGTATAGTTCAACCAAGAAATGATAATTACATGAAGGACTGAAGTAACTGGGCACAGCAGCTGGATTCACTCAACTGTGAGATACATTAGGCATACCTGAAACCTGTAACTACAAAAGAACTAGAATCATTAAGTCCAGTTAAATCAGTATCTTAAATATTTATCTCCTCTTTACATAGTCCATTACCACTGTCTCAGTTAAGGATTTTATAATTTCTTACCTGTAATGTTTCAATTATCTTTTATTAATGTCCCTGAATTTAATATTTCCATAATTCATTCTTCCTTCATGCGTTCATCAATTAATCTTTTATAGTAAGTTTGACTAAGTCCCTCTTTGGTTCAGAATCATTTATTTGCCTTATGGCATCTCCATCCTAAAGTTCAGAACTCAAATTCACAAAGTTTTTGATGTGGTATCCGATTCTTTTGCATTTTCCTCAATACCATTATTGTAGCCTACAGTATTGCAACACTCAGAGTGAGTCCTCAGAACCCATTCTAGCTGCTCAATTTGCCTCTAGACTTGTTTTATCTACTTTAATGTCATTTTTTTCTTCTTAGGCTGAGTGTTACCTCTTCTGATACCAGACCCACAACTCTGCTACTCTCTCCTACTTGGTAATATTGTCTGCTGCTCACAACTTCAGGAAGCAACTCCAAAAGCACATTTTTTTTTTTTTTAGAAAGTATGTTTTCCTACCTTGCTATCCAAATCTATCATGAAGAAATAGAAAATACAAACTTAAGTATGATTCTCTTATTCTCTGTAAAGATCATTTTAATTTTCTCTTTATTCCCTTTAAGGTATTTTTTATAATCAAGTAAGTCTGTTATTCTCTGTCTCTCTCTCTGTCTCTGTCTCTCTCTCTCTCTCTCTCTCTCTCTCTCTCTCTCTTTCTCTCTCCAGGGTGTCTCTGTGTAGCTTTGCACCTTTCCTAGAACTAGCTTTGAAGACCAGGCTGGCCTCGAACTCACAGAGATCTTCCTGCCTCTGCCTCCTGAGTGCTGGGATCAAAGGCGTGAGCTACCACTGCCAGGCAAGTCTGTTATTCTATAGATTTGTCTTACTGATTATACATCTGTTTGTTTATGTGTTGTAAACCTGCATTATAATGTGAATGTTGGATATAAACTGAGGTCCTGATGCTGAGCATCAGACAATCTTAACCCTGAAATAATCTCCCTAGCCCCTGTTGATACTATTTTTACTTGATGATTTAGATGACATTAAGTTTCTAAATTTTACTCTTTTATGTATTTATCTATGTGCAGATATTATAATACTTGCTTTCTTCCATTACTACAAATATATGTTTAAGGATTACCTTCATACAATGACCAAATGCCATTTTCAGTCCTTCCAAACTCTGTTTTATTCTGTTAATGAGAAGCGTTTTTCCCCCATTGTAGTCTAGTTTTATCACAGTTTATAGTTACTTTAAGGACACAAATTGATATATTTGAGTGCTGTGGAATAATCCTTTTGTATACTATGAAGATGTTTTTCTCTTATTAGTTTCATAAAAAGCCAAGGCTGAAAGAGATTAGGCTAGAAAGCCAGACTGAGAGAATGCTAGAAAGAAGAAGAGCATAGTTGCCAGTCAGATGCAGAAGAAGCAGGAGATTAACTTGTCATGCTGAAAAAAAAAAGATACCACCATGTAGTAGAGCATATATAAGAAATATAGGTTAATTTAAGTTGAAAGAGCTAGTCAGTAGCAAGCCTAAGCTATTGGCTGATCATTTATAATTAATAATTATAAATGTGTGGTTATTTGGCAGTGGGCTGATAAGACAAAAAACTCTGCCTACATTTGAGAACTTTGCTATTTTATAACTGGGACTACTAGTTCATATTTTATCTTTTATTCCTAAAAAAGTCTGTGATTAAATATTTAATAAATATTAATTTAGTTTTTATAATATTGATCCGTTTGAATATATGTATTGAGTTGTATATCCAATACATTTTAAATTATGTTATACATTTTAAAGATGAGTCTACATAATGATTTTCAGATAAAATTGGAGAATACCAAAATTTACTAATCAATTGTGAAAATCCACAGTTGCTTATTCCTTAAAAGCAAGAAAAAATCTTTTACTTAATTACTATTGCTTACTGAAATTATAAAATGTATGATTAGAATTGTTGAAAAATTTGAAATGCTCAGGTGTTTGGAATTATGTATGAACACAACCTCCTGGTGTTTTTATAGAGACATCATTTGAAAACAGTGTCAATTGCTGGATAAAAATATTTCATAAAACAATTATTTGGTAGATGATTACTTTAGACTCATCAATTCATTTGATTAATCCCTAGTACTAATGAGGTCTGAACAATCAATTTTGTCCCACATTGATCCTTTCAATGTAGTTGATGTCTATTTAACTTCTTAAGTAATTTTCTTGGAAATGTATGCTTTGGACTTAGCAAATGAATGATCAATCAAACCTGCCAAGGTTATTCAAAATTTAACTCAAACTGTTGCCAAAATTCCTTTGTATAAATGTTAATCAGTTAATAATAATACAAAATTTTTATACCAGTCAGTTCTCCCAAATTATTATTGGAATTCTAATAATTAAATCAGAATTCATTTTCCACAGCACTGTTAGGGTGAATAAAATAAAGGTGTTGTTTATTTAAAATTAATGTAAATTCTTTCAAAATTGCTAAAATCTCTAGGCCATCTTTGGCATCAATAATTTTAGAGTGCTTTGTTTGACTTTGTATTAGTACTGCACATTCCATCATCATATTACTCTTTCATCAGATTATTATTTCCCCTTTTCAAATTTTGCATTTGTATTACAGAAATCAATAATAGAAACAAAATAAATGCTTACTGAATGGTTGTAGGCCCATGACACTGTTCTATAATCATTATATTCTTATAGATTTTTGTAGGCTAAGTTTACCAGTTAAGAAATGGAAACCTTATTTACTGGGTATATATCACAATGATGTGCTTCAAAAGCATCAGTAAGTAATTACAAGACTACAGAGATATCTAAGATGGTAAACTGTTTGCTTTATAACCATATAAACCCCACTTTGATCAATAGAACCAATGTGAAAAAATGAGCATGATGGTAATTACTTATAATGCCAGTTCTATGAAGGCAGACATGAGTAGAGTCCCATGGCTCACTGCTCAACTAGTCTAAACATAGAAGCTTTAGGCCAATGAGTGTCAATATCTCAAAAAAATAATGTGGACATGTTTCTGAGGAGCAACACCCAAGGGATTTCTCTGTTCACCATATACATGTGAACAAATACATATTAATATTTATATACACATAATTGCAGTCAAAGAAGTATCAATAATACATTCTGGCCTATGATTAAAGTTTTGTTGTACCCTAAATGCATTAATTAGGACTTGTAACTATTAGTTACTTCGCTGTTGCTATAATAATATATCATGACCAAGACAATTTATAGAAAAAATAGTCTGTTTTGACTTAAGGTTCCAGATGGATAAGATAGCAGCAACTGGAAGGCATGACAGCAGGAAAGCTGTGAGCTAACATCTTAAACTGCAAGCATGGAATAGAGAAAGTATACTGAAATTGGGGTAAGGCTTTAGGCTCTCAAAGCCCAGGTACACACTTCCTCCTGTAAGGCCTTACTTTCTAAGCCCATCTAAGAGAACCACTAACTAGGAAGCAAGTATACAAAAAACCATAAGGGAGATTTCTCATTTAAACCACTGAATTCCACCCCCTGATCTAACATACTTCATGATCAAATCATAATGCAAAATAAATTTGTTTCAATTTCTAGCACTCCCATAGTCCTTCCCAATCTTAATATTGTTTCAAAATTCAAAATCTAACAACTCTTCCGAGACTCAAGGTCATCTCTTAATTGTAGTACTCTGTGAAACCAAAAAGTAAATTATATCCAATTAATGACACACTATATACATTATCACTCAAAATGGGTAACTACGTCATAGTAAGGAAATACTGGACCAAAGCATGACCAGAAAAAGCAAGGCAGACATTAACTGCTGTTCTTCAAAACCTGTATCTGGGACTTCAGTTTCAAATGTCTTAGACGACTCTATCCCTTGTAGTTTTTTCTGTCTGTAATATACACCTCTCTTGTGCGCTGTTTCCACTCTATGTGTGCAGGTAGCTCCTATCTCCTAGCCCCACTGTCTCCAACATCTTGGATTCTCCATTGAAAACCAAGTTTCACATGCACAGTCCCATGAAATGGTCTGTAATAACCCTGTGGGTCTGAAGGTCTTCACACCATAATACTCATGGCGTGGCACTCAGGAATGCCAAAGGAAGAATCAGTGTCCTTCATTCATGTAACCTCCATGTCTTTAAATATAACACTAGTTTGACAACAGTGCCAAGCAGCTTCTGAATCTCACTTGATGCAGAACTTTTATTTGGTGACATTATAGTCAAAGAAAATATCTTACTCTCAAGAGTTGAAAGATTTGCTGGGTAGGGCCATGCCCTGAGAGCATCCTTGTTCTAGTCCAGAGGATACCTCTTCTTAATGTCAGTCATCTCCATAACAATTACAGTCTCTCCTCCAGCACATGCCTTGGCTGCTCTGTGAAGCTTTCTATTGCTCATTCTGCTCTCCAAACTGTATGTTGATGTAGCTCGAATCCTAATTGGTCTTAAAAATATAAACCTGGAGCCAGATATCTGGGTAAATACTGAAAGACCAGAGAGGCAAAGGAGCTACCTCTTACCTCACCAACTCCTTAGTTGGAAGGGGGGCTAAGCATCTCTCTCTGCCCAGCTTATTACTTCCTGTCCTAGCCCAGTCATTATCACTTCCTGTTTTCTCTTCCCAAGAGCTGAGATTAAAGGTATGTGGTTCCACCCTGAACTCCCATCTGAATCAGAGAGACCCCAGCCCCTTCCAGAGGCTTAGAGACCAGCATCCAGCATTCCATCCTGCCCCAGAACTCCCATCTGGACAAGAGAAGCTCCCATCTGGACAAGATAAGGAGTTCACAGGGACTTCCTGAGATTCAGAGTCCAGCCCCCAGCTCCTATCCAGCAAGCACTCTCATCTGGACAAGAGCTCCCATCCAGCCCAGAGCTTCCATCTGGACCAGAGAGAGGCTCCTTAAATCTGTCAGCTCTGTCTGGACCAAGTACACTGATAAGACCAAGAACGAATCCACAAGGAGATGGGCAGACGTCAAGGCAGAAGTACATACAACAAAATAAAGAGCAATACAGCATCACCAGAAACTAGCCCTTCTCTAGCAGCTAGACCTGAACGTCACAGAATGGAAGAAACAGAAGAAAACAACCTTATAAGTAACATCATGAAGAGGCTAGAGCCTTATACAGAAGAAATAAAAAATAAAGTGGAGGAACAGACAAACAAAAAATGGGAAGAATGTTATAAAAAAACTAGAGGAAAGGACAATTAAAGCAGAAGAAAACAATAAGTCCCTGAAAGAAAATCATGAAAAGGCAACAAAACAGACAAGGGAAACAGTCCAAGACCTAAAGAGGGAAATAGAAAAAATGAAGAAGACACTAGCAAAAGGAATGCTGGAAATAGAAAATCTGAGTAAACAAGCAGGAACTTCAGATGCAAGTATAACCAACAGAATGCAAGAGATTGAAGAGAGGATCTTTGGTGTTGAAGATATGGTAGAAGAAATAGATTCATCAGTCAAAGAAAACCCTAAAGCCAATAAAGTCATGACCCAAAATGTCCAAGAAATTTGGGACACCATGAAAAGACCAAACCTACCAATAATAGGGATAGAGGAAGGAGAATACCAACTCAAAGGCACAGAAAATATATTTAACAAGATCATAGAAGAAAACTTTTTCAACTTAGAAGGAAATGTCTATGAAGATACAAGAAGCCTATAGAACACCAAACAGACTAGACCCCCCAAAATATTCCCTTCACTACATAATAATTAAACAACTAAACGGACAGAATAAAGAAAGAATATTAAGGGCAGCAAAGGAAAAAGGCCAAGTGTCTTATAAAGGCAAACCCATCAGAATAACACCTGACTTCTCAATGGAGACTTTGTGTTGTTTTTGAATTGACTGTTGAGGAAGAAGCAGTCTAAGAGACATTTGATAAGTGTTGCTGGATTAATCCAACCTACATATTTTGAAAATGCCTTTACTTCAAAATTTAAGTAAAAAGATATGTTACTTTGGAGAAGAGGTTCTGTTTTTATTTTCACAGGAAATGAGAGGCTGTGGATTCATTCTATGTTAAGAAAAATCACATTTGATTAAGGAAGACCCCCTGAAAAATCTCAATGGTAATGGAAGGCCCAGATGATCAAATGTTACAGAGCATCTCTGTTGCAGTTTCTTTTGAGTTCTGCATCCAGAAAGGCTTCAAAGCTACTGGCTGAGATGATCTAGCTTCACAGACTACTCCAGTCAGGACTTGACCATAAGCCCCAGCTTTCTCAGGATCCCCATAAGATTAATAGTGCCCCTAATTAGCAAGAAATAGCCTAGAAAACTATGCCCACATTCTCAAGAATGGATATGGATGTTTTTCTTTGTTTAGGAGGTTTGGTCATAAATTGTTATTGGCAAGAGTCAGTCTCTTTCTAAAAGAAGAAAGGGGGATATGATATAGAAATGATGGGAAAAAAAGGTAGGTTTTTTGTTTTGTTTTGTTTTGTTTGCAGACAGGGTTTTTCTGTGTAGTTTTGGTGCCTGTTCTGGATCTCACTCTGTAGACCAGGCTGGCCTCAAACTCAGAGAGATCTGCCTGGCTCTGCCTCCTGAGTGTTGGGATTGAAGGCATGTGCCATCACCTCCCGGCAAAACGTAGATTATTAAATGTAATTTAATCAAAAAAACCTGTTAATCTTACATATTTTCTATCAGTATGGATTTTTTAGTTTATTGATACAAATTTAAAGTTAATTTTACATACTATAAGTTTAGGATATTGTGTTTAGTCAGTTCATTTAAAAATGTAATATATAATTAAGAAATATGGAATAATAGTCGTTTATAATAACAAATTTATAGTATGTTTTCAAGGTCATACAGAGATATATTTCAGATAGGCAATCTTCAAACACTTCAAAGACCTACAGAATATGACACTTAAAATGTTTTAAGAACTTAGGCTTTTCTTGACAGTAAGACACATCTGCTCCTGAAAGCACCAATTACTTCAAAGAGGATGATGGACATCGAAGAAACACCATATAAACTTTGTGGTTTTTTATGGCAAAAGCTAGCCATGTGGGCAGAGAAAGTGCCCTTGCTTTAAATGTTGATAGTCACTGGACAAATTGTACAAGCAGGACACAAAAGAAAGTGTTTTCAGAACTTTACCAAGACAAGATGGAACAGTCCCTCAAAAGTCTGGCTTCACAGATAAATCTGTCAGATATGCTTGGTGTGTAGGCCAAAGATGGATACCCTGACATTGAAGAGGAATTTTGGGTGACTGTCCAGGCAGTCTGATGTCCTTGTCATTAGGTAACATTTCACCCAGCTAGAGTTTTTGATGGAATTGAAGACTAAATAGTTATAATTATAGTTTTCCTTAGTGATAATAGAAAGTAAATTAGATGAACAACTTTGGACTTACCAAGATAGGATAGATAATTGTTTTCTCTGATTTTTGTCAAATACAAATAGACTGAATATTGTAACTGTGATTCTTACTTGTTAACTGTTTTTGTTGTATATAATCTGATGATGTTAAAGTTTAAACCTTCCTTCTTAATTAGACAAAAAGGGGAAATGCTGTGGAATAATCCTCTTGTACACTGTAAAGATTTGTCACTCAAATTTGTTTAATAAAATGCTGATTGGCCACTAGCCAGGCAGGAAGTATAGGTGGGGTGAAAAAAAAACTAGGATTTCTGGAGGGAAGAAGTAGGAGTCAGGAGTTGCAAGCAAGAAGCAGAGGAAACAAGATGAGGATGTTGGACTGAGAAAAGGAACCAACCCACATGACTAAACATAGACAAGAATTATGGGTTAATTTAAGCATAAGAGCTAGTTAGTAATAAGCCTGAGTTACTGGCTAAGCATTTATAAGTAATATTTAAGCCTCTGAGTCAATCATTTGGGAAGAAGCTGCTGGTGGGAGAGAAGCTTCCACCTACACATCTTATATATTTTTTTTGCCCGAATGTTCCAAAGTCTTTTTTATCCCTCCAAAAATATCAAAATGACCAGGTTCTTTACAGCAATATCCCATTCCCCTCACTAACTTATCTTTTAACTTTAAAATAACATTTTCTTTGTGTTAACTCAAATGGTTAAGGGCTAGCTGACTCCAGTTTCCTTACTTTTCCTAGTTAAACATAATCTTAGTCTCTGTGTTCCAAGCTGAAGGTCAACTTGTGTTTGTTGTTGTTCGACTTGTTCTTCCTCTGTAACCGAGTGATTTACAGGTTGTAAATTGTTTCTACTGTTGTATGATATGTTCAGAGAAACATAAAGAGTCTCATGGTATGTTCTGATAATATCAGATCATAAACTGATAACATGTACTTTTCCCATGATCATACAAAAACCCTGCAAAATTCTACTTTTATAATCACTTGCTCACCTGCTATAAAAAGGCTACTCTGCCTTTCTCTCTAGACTTTGCAGGCCTGGCGCAAACTGCTTCTGGTGGCCTTCACTAAAAGTTTTGCCCAACTGTAAATAATTTTTTACCTTGTAAAATCTCAGTGCTAGCTCCTGGATTTTGACATCATAACAGGAACCTAGAAATTTTACCAAGGTCTTTGGATTTTGGTTGGATTTATTTCCTATCCTCTGATGCCCATATGCTTTATCAACATGTTTAAGGTGTTTGATACCTCTTGATCATTTGGACATGTCAGCATGCTATCAATGTAGAATAACCATTTGATATTTTGTGGAAGCAGCAGACAATCAAAATCCCCTGAACTAAGTTATGGCACAGAATGGCATACTGACATACCCTTGAGGTAATAAAGCAAAAAGTATCCTTCTGGTTGGAACTTTTTTACTAGCAAAGTGGTTGTATGCTGTAAGCAGAGATTAAACAGCTGCCTTAGCAGGAGCTTGGAAGACAATGTTGCTGAGAACAATGCATTCAATGGAGACCCATTAAAGAGGATCTGTTAGCCGCTGTGCTATAGGCCATTTTTGTGATATCTTTGTAAAGAACCTAGATTCTGCAGGCCTAGACCAAATTGCTTCTGGTAGCCTTCACTGACAAATATCAAGAAAAAAGCATTTGGCAAAACAATAGCAGTTATCAAGAGATGTTAATCTATACAAATTAAGGTACCATATCTAGTAGAGGAACTATAGTCAGAGTCAGTATTTAATTGTGTGATATAAAATTGTCATTCTCCATGTCTTCTCAAATAAGCCAAGTAGAAGAGTAAAGAGAAAGATGGGGTAGCAACCACCCCACTTGGTTTTCTTTTTTTTTTTTAATTCTTAATGATGGCACTGATTTTTATAATCCCTTCAAGATGAAATATTAGATTTGGTTAACTATTTTCTCTGGTAGAAGAAACTCCAATGACTTCTATTTGTCCTTGCCAAATATACTAAATCCTACTCCTATGCTCCAGTCATATTTTGTTAAATTTTTACATGAGACACAGTATCTTCATGTTCTTTGCCTATTTGGAAAAATTTGTCCACATACTTGTTCCATAAATGTCTCTTGCAGAATGTCTTCAATTACACTCCTTCCAAGTCCTTACTGTCCATCAAGCTATTGACTACATCCCATGAATCATATGAAGACACACATTGGGCCATTTCTTATTTGAATCAAAATATATTAATGTGGGCAATGCCCAAAGTTGTGTTCACACTGAGAATTTTTCCTTCACCAGTGTCTTGCAGGGTTGTCCTGGTAAGGCATAGTAGTGTAGCAGGTGTCCATTTCTGGATAGTGTTTGCATATTATGCAGAACCATTAATAAACTAGGCCCTAGTTTACTCTTCCTCAGTCACCATATCATAAGACACTCCTCATCAGGCAGTAGGTGTATGCTTGGAAACAAGATGTTTTAAAGATGTAGAAATCATGGGCAACTGGGTGACTAATTCACAGTATGCATTCAGGACTGGCTCAGGCCCAATCAGGCTTCCATTATATAATGGATCGCTGCTGCTCACATCCAATTTTGTAGCTTGGTGGGTTAGATAACACTCAGATTCTAATGATCTGATCTCAAGGTAACTGGTGATTCATAGTCATATGCTCATTTTTTGCTAAGGTTCAGCACAGGCCCAAAGATATCTCAAAAGTAGAATAATAAATGACAGGTCCTGAACTAAGGTTGTACTACTTCCAAACTGAAGCTTAGCTATAAGGACTCTCCTGGATGTTTTGATAAATAATGAGTAGAGTTTAAGTAGTTACTTGTTTTAGAAGTATCAGGAACAGTAGATACCTTTGGTTCACTGAAGCAGTTATACTATTATTAAGCTTTAAGTTACTTCAACTTCTTGAGGATAAAGGCAGAAAAATTGAAGCTGGTTTTAAGAAACATTACACATTTCAATAAAAATAAAACACAGCTATGAAAAATATAACACCATGAAACCATTTCTCACTGCAGGTAGCATCTTAGAGCATAAGACAGAAGTTATATTAAATTATGTGGAGAGTATAGTGTAGAAGTTATATTAAAATAATATGATGTTTGCTCTCAATGAATGCAGGTAAATGAGTTTATGCATGGCACAAATTCAAACAAAGTAACAATCACAAACATTGTAACCACTTTGACCATTTTCAACACATTCCATTGCTGTGAACTGGAGAGAATGATACTTGGATGTTTTTGAAGACAAAGTAACTTTGATTCAATTTATCATTCTGAATACAGTTGTATTTCTCTTCTCAATAATATCAATGTCACTGCTTGTTTAAGATTAAGGAAATATGAATTTTTAATAAAAAAATTTTGACTCATTTTCTGTTTATCCAAAGGCTATTTACTCCTCAGTGAGTGTTTTTGTATATCTAGAAATTAGTTACAAAAAGATAGTAAAGATACCTCCTTTAAATAATTTATCATTCTTATGGTGAGACACAATGGAATAAAAATTTAAGAACCTCTGGAAAACTGTTTGTGGTAGAAGTGCACTCTGCATGTAAACATGGTAGGTCAGGGTTGAATTGGTGGAAGGCTTGATACCTATGCTGAATCTTGATTAACAATTAATAGTTTAAACACATACAGATGACAGTATTTTATCCGGGAAGCATTCTCAAAGTGTAGTCAAAGAACCAAGACTACTTCAGAAAACCAAAACAAATCAAAATGCAGAACTTTGAAGCCGAGTCCAAATAGATTCATCCACCAAACTTTCCTGCACACATGGCTAAGAAACACTGTAGAAGAGGTCCAGAAATTTTAAGAAACAGAGAATCAAGAAATTTTCTGTGAGATTGTGTCTTTTAGTAAAATCAGAACCTACACACTTAAAGCTGCACCAATATGATGCCAGTGGACATGCCGAAGTGGATAGAGCAAAGTCTGCGAGGCCTCAACTCTACACTAAAACTAGAGGCAACTAAGGAAAGCTGGGAGCAGGAAGAGCAGACAAATTGGTTGTCAAGTGCCAGAGTTAGCTCTGATAAAAATACATACAAATAGGGTTATATGGGCTGAACATATTATATTTACCTCTATATGTATGTAATAACAATTAGTAAAAAAGAAGTTACAAATTAAAAAAGAAGTAGGGATGGCTGTTTTGGAAGGCTGTAGGGGAGGAAAAGGAAGTATAAATGCTGTAATTATATTAATCTAAAAAAATTTAAAGTTAAAAAACTGAAGTATTCATTAAAATTGAAAAAAGTAATGTTTATATATGTGTGTACATATATACATGTACATATACTACACACACACACATATACGCACACACACACACATATATATACATATATGTATATGTATATATATATACTAAACTTTAATCAGAAGGATAGCAAGTATCTTTTTTTACTGTTCTGTTCTGAGTAAAGAGATGTCATGACTAAAGCAACTCTTACAGAGGAAAGCATTTAACTGAGAGCTTGCTCACAGTTTCAGATGGTCTGTGACTATGCTGGCAGGAATCGGACAGACATGGTGCTGGAGCAGTAGTTGAGAGCTTTACATCCTCATCTGCAGGCAGGAGGCAGTGCAAGAAAGAGAGACACAATGGATCATTGTAATTTTCTCATTTCAAATTTTATAATATGTTCTTTAGATTTTTAAAATGTTGTTTAAAAACCCATAATGATACTTTTGAAGCTACCTGTGTGATCCTCTCTAAACTTTCCCTCTTCTTGCCCCGATGATGCTACTATATTAAGTTTGAAGCTGTTTTAATCTGTGCATTGTCTGCTTACATACCTTTTAAAGGAGCAGCCTCAGACATGCACAATTTTCTAAATCAAACATAATAATAATATTTTTATTTTTTTATTCCTCCATTTGCCTTTTTTTTCTGTAGTTGTTTTTTTGCTATGCCTTTTAAAAAATACTCTGCTATGGTTCTAGTAGAAGTACTGATTGTATTTATTCACAGAATGCCATAATTCTTAAATAAATGATCCTAAAGTATCTAAAATACCCTGAACTCCTGTTTTCTGTCCTGCTAAAAAATATTTATCAAAAAGTGATCATATCCAATTTCTTCATTAGCTTATTAGTATAAATTGATGATATCCTCCACACTGTGCCTTCTTGTTATCAAGATGGTGCACGTTCCTGCATTTTACTCCCTCCTTGTTTCAATGTCATCATGGGTAGAGTAAAGTGGATGTCAACAAACACCAGCTACTTCTTGTGAGTCTGCTTCATAGGTCATTCCTGCCTCATGACACAACCTGCGGGATCCCATTCTTAAAAGAAGTTAAAACAAAATCAACTGTACATCTTTCTTAAAAGTAGTGACCAAAATGTTCAATCCTTTAATTTTGTGTTCCCGAAGCCGAAGTTTTGAAGGCATTTGTACATCTCTTTTCTTATTGCATACATAATTTTGCATATATCTTCATACATTTCATAGTTAGCCATTTATCCATTCTGAAAAATCTCCCCTCTGGAACTCCATGTCATTCATTCTCAACCCCTCCTCCCACTCAATGTCTTTCCTCTTTATTTTCTCTGTACAAAATCTAGCTGTGCTCTGAAATTCTTTCATATGTGTGTATGTGTTCTTAGACATTAATACTAGAAGATATGTCAGCATTCTCATTTTTCCCTTTGAATATCATTAACACACTGCTTTTTACCCAGTCTTTAACCCTTGTTAGTATAGCCTACTTTCTTACTGATGTCCTTCTTTTTTTCTTGTTTTTTTTTTTTTTTTTGTGTGTGTGTGTGTGTGTTTTGTTTTTGTTTTTGTTTTGTTTTTTTTTTTTTTTTGCTTTTCAAGACAGGGTTTTTCTGTGTAGTTTTTGTGCCTGTCTTCTGTCTTGTATCTCACTCTGTAGAACAGGCTGACCTTGAACTCACAGGGATACTCTTGGCTCTGCCTCCCAAGTGCTGGGATTAAAGGTGTGCACCACCACCAACTGTCCCTTCTTTGTTTTGTAAAATACTAGCATCTACATTAATAGCCCTACTCATGAAGATGCTAATAGTCTTTCATAGATAACATTTATTTCAATATCAACGGTGACTCTTATTTTTAGAACTTTCTCCATTCTGCATCTTCCTTTTTAATAATATTGACTTCACTCTTTTCCCAGTTTAGCCTTCCCTAACACACAAAAGTTTATACACTAGAATTTTATACATACTTAACACACAAAAAGTACAGGGAATGAAATCAAATAGCCCTGTTGAAGAAATTCTGCATGGCACAGCCACAAAAAAAACTTGGTAGCAATCATTTTGCCAAGCAGGTGATACTGGTACATTTTTTTGAGAAAGAATATTGAAACAGTCAACTGAATTCAATGCACTAGCTACTGAGAGAAGATATTTTTCTCTCAGGTTTTGGATATCTAAGATCTTTGTAGAAGGGCTACACATTCAAACTTGCTACAACCTTCATATGTTTCACTTAGCTGGAAATAATCCCTCATGGATTATGCTACAGAAATTTTTCTGTCTTACTGCTGTCTGAGACACATCTTCTTTGTCTTTGGATCAATTTGTAATATCCTTGGATCTGTCTGCCAGTTTCTTCTGTCTTTCAGTACCTCCTATTTTGGAATCTAGTTCTCACATACCAGAACAGATTTCATATAAAATAAAACATGTAAATAAACACAGCAGTGAGTTGCCACTGCATACTTTATGAGAATCTAGCACTCAAGATTGACAGTTCTTATTTTTAGGGAAGATGGGATTCTCTGACTAGCGCTGGTAACGTGACATGGTTTAGGCATCACTGCGAGAATACAATAGCTTTTAAAGATGGGTAGAACTGTACTTTAGATTCAGCAACAGAGTTGAAAGGGACAATAGAATGAAGGACATACGAGAAATCTCTGTTCATTTTTCAATTTTCTTGTAATCCTTTAAAATTTCATTTCACATTAAACAATAATAATACTTATAGTCAAAGTCAAATTTTGTAAGTTGCATAAGGATAACCAACAAAACTATGAATAAGTACTCATATTTATTTTAATTTTAAATTGTGTGAGTGTGTGTGTGTGTGTGTGTGTGCCTGAGTATACATATGTGTAACCCATGGATGGATGGAGGAGTCTGTGTATGTCAGAAGAAGAATTGAATTTCCTGGAGTTGGAGTTACTGACAGCTCTGAGCCACCATGTGGGTGCTTGGAACAGAACCAGGTTTTTTTTTTTTTTTTTTTTTTTTTTTTATAAGAGCAGCAGGTGCTCTTAACAACTGAGGTATTTCTCTAGTCCCTATTTAAGAATTATATTAAAATGTGTAAAAATTCATTTCAATTCACTAATAAAGACAAAACTAATAAGTACATATTTTCTTAAACTTAAAAATCACAATAAATATTTTAGAAATATTATCAATCATTGCAAATTATAATATATAAGCTCAAATGAAATCCTACTAAAATCTGTATACATGTGTGGCTATATAATTCTTTTTTCTTTCATCTTTAAAAAACTGTGGATATTTAAAGAATGGTTAACAAGAATTTGGTTAGTAATAGAAAAGACAAGCTCCCAGAAGACTGAGAGATTGTCCAGGTAGCATAATTAATATCAAATTTGGTACAATAGAACATTAAAAAAACATATATTTATAATAAGATGCTGAATTAAGTCAGATGAGTCCAATAACCAGAAAGGATATATGCAATCTGTATAACTGATAAAAGATAACCATTAAGATACTAGATACAAATCTTGCACTCACAAATGAAGAAAAAATACACAAAGAATGAAGACTCATAAACCAGAAGCAATGGGGAGAACATGTCTAGTGTCTAATAAATATGATCACACTGTCAATATGTTTGTAAAGAGGGAAAGTGATAATATTTTAGTAAAACAATTGAGAAATTGAAAATCCTGTTTTGTTTTGTTTTGTTTTTTCCTTTTAATGGGAAGTTCTCCACAATCCTGTCCAGACCTTTTATAAAGAAAGAATTTGGGACAACTGGTTGCAGATTTGGGAGAGTTCACAATTTACATACTACACAGGTCAGCAGATCTACTCCTAAGAGTTATAACATAAAAGCTCTGCACCTTGGAATATTATTAAATCAATCAAAGGACTGGCAAAATAACCAATTTAACATAGTATAATAACTAATAGAGTCCTCGTGATGAGATTCAGTCATCAGAGATATTTAATATTGATGTCTAAAAATAAATATACCATTGTAGCTTTGGTAAAGGCTAGTAGAGTAAGCCACATGAGTATGTAAACATGCAAGAAACAGAAAAAGCTTTTCGTTTCTTTATTGGAATTTGATGAGTTTACTTGAGTCAGGCAATGAGATCTGCACACATCCATGTTGATGCTGATAAGATGCCAAATATCTGGTATTGAATGAGCCCAAGAAGTCAACATGTGCAAGTTATTGAGCTCCAATGAATAAATACTTCTGTGTGTGAACAATCACAGACCTAATATAATTAAAACAGACCCAATATAATTAAAAATAATTTTAAACTAAAAAAGACAGTAATTTTTGAATACTTTATTATGGAAACACATTAATATGCAGGTATAGTATAAAGATGAGTCATTCTACCTGTAGTGCCTCACAGTCTCCAAATATTATAATACATATTTGAAAATTGTTGTTTCAGTATATGCTTGCCATAAATATAGTAATGTTCCCTCGTATTAATACTTTTGCACATTTTAACACACACACAAAATGTTAAATATTTCTTTTTCTACAAAGATAGCAGATATGCAGAAAAAAAATTGAAAAATGTGGCAAGGGAAATGAGGTCACAGAACAAAACAAATGTTTCCAGTAAGAGAAATGCACCAGTAGACTGAGCACAAACAGGATAGCATAGGGAAGAAGGAAGAGGTGTGTAGACGCGGGCTCATAAACAAGCTACCTGAACTGCTCCGTAATAACACTCCCAGCAATCTGCTGTCCTGCTCAGATCGATGGCCTGCGCCTACACAGCAAAATCTAGGGAGACGCAGTGCTTGTACCATAAAACACACTATTCTGTGAATCTTTGCAGTGCCTTCAGAGAGCGGTGTGCGGAATATATGCGCTAGTTAGTTGTTTCAGCACCGATTTACTCAACGTGCCTGGTTCTAATGAGGAAAGTGTAAAGGCAGAGCAAGAGAACTCAGGATCCCTTTAAATCACAGCGACAGTCTTTCCATTTGAATACCCAGGAGCATGATGGGAAACGTCAATGGATCATAAAAACTGAATAATTTTAGAGCAAGTAAAACTTACTGTCTTTCATTAAACATTATATAATGTTAGAGTTCTGGAATTTAATTAAATTTTGTTTAATAGCAGTATTATATACAATGATGATTTAAGAAAATTGTAGGTAAGTGGTGCTTCACAACTTTATTCCCAGTCCTTGGGAGGTTATGGCAGAAATTGCAGGCCAATTTGTACTACTTAGTGAGGCTTTTTTTCAGAAAATTAAGGGAGAGAGGTAGTGAGAGGGGAAGGAAGGGGGAGAAAGAGAGGGAAAGAGCGAGAACCCAAGGGTTCTACACAAAGCTATACCAGGCAGGGGGACGGGGTGACCAAAACTAAAGAGAAAACAGCACTATAAAAAAGGAATGATTGTTTTTAAAACAAGGGTTATAAAAGACTTTAAATAAAAGCACACAAAAGAATAATGAATAGGAGACAAATTTACAGCACATAGCCTCAGAACTATGGCTGTAAAGCTCCCTCTAAAACTCAAATTGAAATGTAACTGTCTCTTAGATGGTAACTGGGAGGAAGAACTTTTAGAAGTGAGTAGGCCTTTAGTTCATGAGGACTCTACACTCAGGAAAACATAACATAATTATCATGAGAGCAACTTAATTATTCAGGAATAGCTTTGTTGTTAAAGCAAAACTTTGTTAATTCTTTCTGTCCCTGTCTCCATCACTCTGTCTGACTGTGTCTGTCTGTCTCTGTCTCTCACTCTTCTTCCATGTGTACATATGAGGGATGTATATTTTTAATACAATGATACAATGAGATCTGCTCACTAGATGCAGTCTAGAATTTGTAGATTTCCCAGACTCATGAACTGTCCAAATGAGTTTATTTTTGTTATGAATTTTATAGTCTGTGGCACTTGGCTATAGCAACATAAGATGGATGGACTGAGATCCCCAGTCAGTAACATTTCTGGAAAAATCTATATTCACAGGTTACAACTTGAGATAATGCATATTGAAGTATAATTTTATGTGCACCCCAATAGAAACAAATTTACATGTTATAATTACCTTTCCAACCATCTTTCACTAGATAAATATACACTGTTAAGAAAGCTTTAATGTATTACTTTTTTTAACAAAATAAATTTGTTTTATGGTATTGCTTAATCTTTGGAAGGAAATGCCCAAACCCCCAGATGCTTCATTAGACACAAAAGTTGAGATTATTTAAAATTGAGATTTTTTTCCATGGGAAAGAATGCTTTCTAGCAGTAGCTAAATTAATGACACCAGTTTTCAAATAATTGCTACAAAATTACTCACATCTTAGAATTCTGCATTTATTTTAAATTGGGTCTTTGCTAATGTGAAGCTGACTTTGGAGCTAACAGGACAAGAATGAACATCCTGGTGACTCCAGTAGAAGGTTACTGTTTCCAGTTGACTCAACTTCTGAAAAGTTAATTTCTGTCATTTCTGGAGATAGCATGTGACCAAGTCACGAGCATTTAAACTATTTTTCAAACACTGAAAAGGAAACAGTGTTCTTGGCCCTTTGGAGAAACAGAAAACAGATGTTTATGTAAATACCAACAGGAAAAGAAAATTAAAAGGCACACAGTTGAATAAAAGGACATTTCAGCAAGTACAAATGAGGGATAATTTTTTATGTGCCTATTAATGCCAAGTGGTAACTATAGAAGACTCGTCATTTGACGAATTCTTGCCTGCCAGATCTGTGACCTTCTCTGACAACTGAGATCTCCATCCCCACTTGGGTGTGTACTACTGAGTTCAGGAAACCTGGGATTCAGTGCACCTAGAAGGACCTGTGAGCAACCCAAATGGCAACTGAGCTTTCCTCTTCCACCTTTCCTCTGTGTAGGTGGAGCCCAAGAGCTTCC
Organism: Onychomys torridus; assembly: GCF_903995425.1. Taxonomy (NCBI): domain Eukaryota; kingdom Metazoa; phylum Chordata; class Mammalia; order Rodentia; family Cricetidae; genus Onychomys; species Onychomys torridus. The sequence goes on from NC_050455.1 coordinate 8,564,699, forward strand.
CATGCACTGAGGTTGGACGTAAAGTAATTCTGGTCTTACCAGTTCACCTCTTAGAGTAATTCACATCTTCTGGTCTTCAGAAATAGGTCTTACCCTATCACCCCTGTGAGTAACCAGATTTATGCAGTGTGTGAAGATTTAATATGATGATTTCAAGCACAAAAAAAATCCAATAAAAAAAATTCGAGATATACCATGACTACAATCACAGACAGCAAGTACCCTTTAGCTATAAATTTTATTCCATTGTGTGAAGATGATGCCTATACGCTTATACCCTTCTCCTTGGAATAGGTTACTGGGAAGTATGTGCACATTCATGTTTATTATGTTTTAATAAATGTGCCAGGAGAAGCTGAGAAATGGAGGGTATCTGACTGTAAATATGCTCTTGCATTTTATACCTGAGCATATCTTTTACTAAGAAGAATGTGTTTTTAGATGAAATACTTCAATATAGTCATAAAATTTTTTCTTCAAACTGTTTTTATTTTTGCTTATATTTTTACTCACTCTTTAGGTGACTGTTGAAATGTCACTCCCAAGAACCTCTGTAAGTAATCTTGACATTCTTTTTCTGTTTGTATGAATATGTAATACAATACCTACTATTAGAGAAAAATTACATATAGACACTCTGCAACATGAATATGCAAACACACACAGTAATGATTTTAAAAAAAACAAATTCTATTTAGTCATAAAAGTTGAAATTAGTTGAGCACTAAAATTACTTTTTTGTAACTGCCATTTTGCTTCTTTTGTTGTGTTCAACCAGCTTAGTGACCTGCATTCTTAGTGTGATTGGCCAGAAAATGTTTAAATAACATATTTTGAGTCACTCAAGATCAACAATAAGATTTGAATTTTCCTTATAAAGGCAATATTATGAAAGATCCTATAGCTCTAGAAACATGTAATCTGGGTGTAACAATCACTAACAAAGAAATTGATAGATTTTTTTTCATTGCCTTACTCTGGTCTCTACACAGGAAAATGTTTGTGATAAAAACTGAGAAGGTCATCAGCAAATATGTGCAGTATGAACATATGCTACATTCATATTCCAGAAAATTCAAAGTCAAAAATTATTCACACACACTGGGCCACAACTGTTGCAAAATCCTTCTGGATGAGTAAGTACTAGTTTCATTTATTAGAGGCTTCACACAGATAGATTCCAAAGAAATAACAATCAAGTATCATTCAGAGCAAATGCAGAATATCAAATTTAAAACTTGACTGTATTAATCAGACACAGTTTAAGAAATAAGGCTAAATAATTATTTAAGGAGAATAAGATGAACATTCTTGAACATACCTATTCAACTAAAGTATCTAGTCTTTAAGCAAGAATTTAATGAAAACTTAAAAAGAATTTAATTGAAAAAAATTCAACCTTAAGATAGGTTTTAATTAGAAGCTAAGTCATTCTTTAAAAAGAAAACTTTAATTAGTAGACTCAGAACAGTTAAAGAAAAAGGAAAACATTAAAAAATAGTTAACAAACCACAATAGTCAGAATAGGTGAGCGATCTGCTTACCAGTAGAACCATACCCTCCCATGGATTCTATCCCTGGAGACTCTTCCCCAGGCCCAAGCTGTCCCCACTAATCCTGGGCACACTGCTGGGGCCTCTGACTCCAACCCCAGGGGACTTCAGCCACTGAGACCATGGCCATACCAGGCAGAACAGGTAAGTGACCTACCTGCCAGCAGAAAGGTCCCCCTACCTGGATTGCATCCATCTGGACCTTCACCAGGCTAACACTATCCCAGCTTGTCTGTGGGCATGGTGCTGGTAGGCCCTGACTCCAAACACAGCAAACTCTGCCAAGCAGGTCCAGGCCACATAAACTAGAATGAGTAAATTACCTACCACCCAAAACCTCCCACCTCATCATCCTCCCATCAGCCAGTCCTTCCCCAGAATTCTAGCAGAACTCATAGACACAAGGACACTCTGCACTAGTCAGAAGAATATCTCAGCATCACCTTCCAGAGGCCAGGCTGGTTCTAGGTAGCCCAAAAGAAGAATCAGACTTTACTGGAGGCCAGGAAAGATCTAGAGACTCAAAAAGACTTCAGTTTTACTGAAGGTGAGACTGGATCAAGGGACTCAAGACACCCAAACCCCAGCAGAGACAATCTACTAGACCAGAAAACTTATCGGCCACCAGAACCCTTGGCCAATTAGTCCAGAAGACCAGAGAAGAGACAGAAACCAGGGAACAAAACACATATCTAACAAAGACAAACACAGAAATCAACACCTAGATGTATAACCACCACAAATCCAGATGTCTAAATGCCAGTGTAAGAACACAATTAATAACAGAAAGGACAATAGGGCACCACAAAAACCCAGCTGTCCTATGGCAGCAAGACCTGAACATTTCAACACAGCTGAAGCAAAAGAAAAGGATGTTGAAAATTCCTTATGAAGATGATAAAGGTCCTTAAAGAGGAAATGTATGAAACCTTTTAAAAATTGAGAAAAGATAAATAAAAAAAAAGAGTAAATTAATAAATCGCTTAAAGAATGTCAAGGAACCCAAAGGGGGGAAAATGGTTGATGGAAACAAATAAAACTGTTTAAGATCTGAAAATGGAAATTAAAGCAATGAAGAAAACCCAAACTGAGGGATTTCTGGAAATGGAAAATCTGGATAATTAACAGGAACTATAGATGCAAACATCACTAACAGAATACAAGAAATGGAAGAGAGGATCTCAGCCACTAGGTACTATAGAAGAGCTAGATTCATCAGTCAAAAAAATTGTTAAATCTATAAAATTCCTAACACAAAACATCCAAGAAATCTGGAACACCATGAAAAGACCAAATCTAAGAATAATAGAAATAGAAGAATCTCTGCTCAAAGGCCCAGAAAATAGATTCAGACATAGAAGTAAATCTTCCCAACCTACAGAAGGACATATCTATAAAGTGAGAAGAAGCTTACAGAACAAGCTGAACCAGAAAAAAAAAAGTTCCCATCCTACATAAAAATCAAAGTAAGAAGTATTAGCCAGGCGGTGGTGGCGCACACCTTTAATGCTAGCACTCGGGAGGCAGAGCCAGGCGGATCTCTGTGAGTTCAAGGCCAGCCTGAGCTACCAAGTGAGTTCCAGGAAAGGCACAAAGCTACACAGAAACTCTGTCTTAAAACCAAACCAAACCAAACAAACAAAAACGCCCAAAATCGAAGTATTAAACCTGTAGAAAAAAAGAAAGTATTAAAAGTTACAATGGAAAAAGGCCAAGTAACATATAAAGGCAGACATATCAGAATTACACACAATTTCTTAATGGAGACTCTAAAAGCTGGAAGAGCCTGGATAGACATCTTACCGACTCTAGGAAACCAGGGATGCCAATCCAGACTATTATACTGAAAGCAAAACTTTCAGTCACCATAGATGGAGAAAACATTTCATGAAATGTCAAAGTTAATCAATATCTATCCACAGACCCAGCCCTACAAAAGGTACTAGAAGTAAGACTCCAACACAAGGAAGTTATACCCACAAAAATGCATACAATAGATAATTCCACACCAGCAAAACCCAAAGAAGGGAAACACACACCACCACCACCAACAACAACTATAACAAAAATTTGCAAGAATTAATAATCATTGGTCATTAATACCTGCAAATATCAATGGACTCAATTTACCATTAAAAAGACATAGACTAACAGAATAGATATCAAAACAGGATCCATCCTTCTGCTGCATATAAAAAATACACCTCAACATCAAAGGCAGATATTATCTCAGAGTAAAGGGTTGAAAAAAGATTTTCCAATCCAATGGACCTAAGAAGCAAGCTGGTATAGCTGTCCTAATATCCATCAAAATAGACGTCAAATAAAAATTAATCAAAAGAGATAAAAGGTATTTCAAATTCATCATAGGACAAATCCACAAAAATGATGTCTCATTTCTGAACATCTATGGCCTAAACACAAGGACACTCACATTTATAAACATTATTAAAGCTTAAATCACTTATCAAACCCCACACATTAAGAGTGGGAGACTTCAACACCCAACTCTCATCAACAGACATGACATCCAGACAGAAACTAAACAGAGAAATAATGGAACTAACAGATATCTTTAAATAGACCTGACAGATATCTGCAGAATGTTTCACACAAACCTCAAAAAATATACCTTCTTCTCGGCACTGCCTGTAACTCTCTCCAAAGGTGACCATATATTTGACCACAAAGCAAGTCTCAAAAGATACAAGAAAATTGAAATAACCCTCATGTCCTATCACACCACCACAGATTAAAGCTGGGTTTCAATAACAGAAACTACATAAATCCTACAAACTCATGGAAACTGAACAACTCTCTACTCAGTTACCACTGGATTAAGGAAGAAAGAAAAAAAAATTAAAGTTTCCTAGAATTCAATGAAAAAGAATTCACACCATACTCACACTTATGGGACACAATGAAAGCTGTGGTAAGAAGGAAGTTCATAGCACTAAGTACCTTCATGAAGAACTTAGAGAAATCTCATACTAGCAACTTAAAGGCACACCTATAAGCCATAGAACAAAAAGAAGCAACATCCAAGAGGAGTAGATGGCAGGAAATAAACTAAGGGCTGAAATGAATAAAATAGAAAAAAAAAAGGGAACAATACAAAGAATCAATGAAACAAAGAATTGGTTCTTGGAGAAAATCAATAAGATAGTCAAGCTCTTATTCAAACTAAATAAAATGTGAAGAGAGAATATTCAAATCAACAAAATCAGAAATGAAAAGGGGGGCATAACAACAGACACCAAGGAAACCCAGATAATCATTAGGTCATACTCCAAAACCTGTACCCCACAAAACTGGAAAATATAAAAGAAATGGAAAAAGTTCTTGATAGATACCACATACCACAACTAAATAAGTATCAGATAAACAATTTAAAGAGACATATAACCCCTAAGAAAATGGAAGCATTAATTAAATGTCTCATAACAAAGAAAAGCCCAGGGACAGATGGTTTCAGCACAGAATTCTACCAGACTTTCAAAGAAGAGTTAATACCAGTACTCCTCAAATTATTCCACAAAATAGAAACAGAAGGAACATTGCCAAATTCTTTTTATGAAGCCTGTTACCCTGATACTTTAGCCACACAAAGACTCAACAAAGAAAGAGAGTAATGGACTGGCCAGTTTCACCCATGGTTATTGATGCTAAAATCCTCAATAAAATACTGACAAACTACCCTATTTGTCATTAGAGAGCCTTCATCCAACAACTGGTGGAAACAGATGAAGAGGCCCACATCCAATCATTAGGCTGAGCCTGGGGAATCTTGCTAAAAAGAAGGAGGAAGGACTGTAGGAACATGGGGGATTAAGGACATCACAGGAAAACCCACAAAATCAACTAACCTGGCCCAAAGGAGCTCAAAGAAATTGAACCAACAGCCAGGGAGCCTGCATTGGACCAACCTAGGCACTTTACATATAGGTAACAGTTGTGTAGTTGGTCTACTTCTGGGATTCTTAACGATGAGGGAAGGGGATGTCTCTAAGATTTGGTTGGCTTTTGGAAACTATTCTTCATGATGATGCCTTATCCAGTCCAAATACAAGAGAAAGCACTTAATCTTACCATAACTTGATATGCCATGCTTTGTTGAAACCCATGGGAAATCTTTCCCTTTCAAAACAGACACAGAGGAGGAGTAAATTGAGGGATGGAGTGAGGGGGGGGGTTCAAAGAGAAGGTGGTAGAGGGAGTGGGAGGAGAGGAAGGAGGAAAAACTGTAGTCAGGATGTAACATAAATAAATTAATTAAGATTAAAGTAAAATTTTAATAAATTTAAAAGGTGGAATAAGACACAGTTAGCATAAAACACAATTGTGTCCATCCAGATTTAATACAATAGAATCACAAAAAAGAAACAGAAAGATATTATTTTTTGAGAATTTCATACATGTATGTAATGTTTTGATCGATTCCATCTCTCATTTCCTGCTCTCCAGATCCATCTCCAAGTCCTATTCTTTCCCAACTTCATGGTTCCCTTCTTTATGATCTCTCTATCCACTCAGTGCTGTCAATATGCATGAGTGTAGGGTCATCCACTTTGTCATACATAGCATCCCAGGGGCCACATCCTCGAAAACTGACTCTCCCTGTCTTAGCAAGTCATCTGTTGACAATAGCTCCTTAGATAGGATGGAGACTACATGATCAACTCCTTTCTCAATGTTATAGTTTTGTATGATTTGATCTTTCACAGTCTTTTTGCATGCTGCCATTTTTAAATGAAATATTCTTGAGAAATTTCAAGAAGTAATGAAAGATAAGCTTTCATATTCAAATAATATAACAAATTATGTAAAATATTTTTTCAAGGTAATGAAAACAAAAATTTCCCAGGAATTGAATAGATTGGTAAATATGTGATTTTACTCATAGTGTTTTTCATGGAGTTCATGGTCTTCTTTACAAATGGACTTAGCTTCAGTAACACCAACCATTGAAACGACCAATAAATTCAATATATTTTTGCTAATGTAGAACTATTGTACTTGTTTGTGAATGATGGAGATGATCAAACCAAAGAAATTCTGACTGTGTCACAGACTAGCATGCAGTGAGTCAGTATTTCTTTCAAGCTGTAAGCTACAGTTTTCTAATGACTAATAAAGTGGACCAGGTATTGATATGAGTTTTGGTCATCTTTATACCATGTTCAGTGAAGTTGCTGGTGTGTGTCTTTTGCATATTTTCTAGTTGAACTGTTTGTGTTGCTATGTCTTAGGAATCACAACTATGCGTTGATATATGTCTGCATGTGTTCTAAACATTAGCCCTTTGCTGAATATGCAATATGCAAATATTTCCACCAAGTAGTGTCACTCCCTTCTTTTTCATTTCAGTTTGATGAGAAAGCACCAATGAGATCTTTGTTAGTTCAACACCTATTTCCTAATTCATCATCAAATTTTTGAGTATTTTATATATTTCATGTAATGACTAATTAGGAAGATCCTAAGAATCCTGACAAAAACATGAAGAATCACTAAAGAGATGTGTACATATTATCTTATAAACTATAGAAGACAAGGAAGTATTTTGTTTTTTTTCTTCAATTTCTGTTTCAAAACATCCAGGCAAAAGCAGTTTAAGGAGAAAGTGACTGTTCTGGCTCACAGTTCAAGACAAGTCTACAGCCAATCAAAGGAAAGAAGCCAAGGCAATAGAATAGAAGCAACTGCTCAGAACACACCCACAGTTGTGCCAGAGTCTCTCATCCTCTGCTCCAGCAGCTTCTCATTTTATACAGTTCTGAACATCCACCCAGAGAACAGTTCTGCTCACAACTAAGATAAGTCTTCCCATATCAATCAACACAACCAAAAGTAATCCCCAAGAAAGTGTCCAGAAGCCATCTCCCCAGTGATTCTAGATTCAGTTAAGGAGACTACACTATCACCAGAATGGTGAAAAAAGTCAGGGAGAGAAATATCTTCAACGAAAGCATGCATCATTAGTACTCAGCTCAGAAGATTTTCATATTTTCCATTCTGAGGCAAGAAAAAAAATGTCAAATAGGAAAGCAATGTTAAAGCATCCATTACATATTCTCTCATTTTTTTCACATTGTAAATGATGTCTGTGTTCAGGATGTTTGGAGATTATTCATAATCTACCCTAATTCCTCAAAGTATTCACTGAATAAAGTGTCAATTTAAGGGAACCCAACACACAAGAAAATTATTGTATGATTGTGGGTATTACATGCAAATGATCCTTCTATTATTGTGCATCATAAAGATAATAACAGCATTAGTGTTATAGTTTAATTTACTTAGCACTAAGAATGAAGTACTTTACTACTCATTTTATAGCTGAACTTAGAGAAACAGTATAAAAAAGTTCACATTAGGATTGGATCTGAAACAGTGTGTAAAACTCTTGCTGTGCAACTGTCAGACCCTGAGTTCAGATTAACAGAACCAACACAAAACAGTAGTAGGATTCTGTAATTCCAGTGCCCTTAGAGTGTGTGTTTGTGTGTGTGTGTGTGTGTGTGTGTGTGTGTGTGTGTGTGTGTGTGTGTATTTGTGCGTGTGAAGAGAATCTTGGCTAGCTTTCACATATCTCAAACAAGTTAGAATTGAGGAACAACACTTCATGTTGTCATTTGACCTCTACATATGACTGTGGTACATGCACTCTTCCACACACATGGCCACTGTGTAATACACAGATACAAATTTTCAGTGTGCTTGTGTTGCAACTCACCTCAGGTAAAAAATGAGAGCTATAGTAAATCAAGACTGTTAGAGATTGATAGGCACAGGGTGTTTTTGTGAGCATGGCACATCTCGTCAGCTAAGTAGACATTTCTATGCACTATTTATCAATCTTCATGGACTGGACCACATTAATAAATTTACCGTTGTGAATTATACCTTTTATTAAGTATCATATTTCAATGTGTTTTCTAAACAATGAAGTTTAACTATCCACTCTTTATTTGCTAGTCCACCAAGATCATGAATTAATGGCTTCCTTTCTTCTTGGGGTTCACAGCAACACATCATACTATCCCATTTCTAAGGAAAGCATTTTAGACAGTCCCCTGGCAGATAGGAAACTGTTGAAAATCAAATGCTACATGTCAGACAAGTTGCCTCTGTGCAGAGTGTGGCTGGATAAATTAATTGCCTTTTGTGTCGTTCTGCGTGAACTGCCATTCCACAATGGCATATTATTGGGAAGGAGAATAATGGTTTCATAAACATCTCAGGAATAGTTTCTACTTGTAGCTTAAGTGAAGTGTCTAAAAATGAGTCTCATCTGCTTTGAAAACAGACAATAATTAGAGTTTTTGAGGTGGAAAGTATATTAATACTATTATTGCATTATTATTTTCTTCTTCTTACACCTTTTTTCCTCTCCTTGTAGTAGCATTGTTTATTGTCCTAATAAATAAATTGTCTTTCTGAGATCCTAGCAATAGTTAGAGTTTTCTGAAATTTTTTCATGTATTCATTTCTATAACAAAGACTAATTATAAGTTGCTAGAATGTCATTTTCTAACCCCTTCATACACAATCTTTATTCCACACCTGGGTGTGAGACTGAAGGCCACTTTAGGCTTGGGCTGAGGCCCTATCCTAGAAAGTCAAGTCAAAAGAAAAGAGGCAAAAGAGAGAAACAGACTTGCCTGGGTTGGATCTGTTTGCTCAGATTATTTTCACTGTGACACAAAACATTTCTAAACCTCAGCCCCATGCTTGAAGGCTGATTAGAGGGTGGAGAGGTAGCTAGTGACAGAGTGTGTGTTTTCTATGCACATAGTTCGGGCTTAATATTTTGCTGTTTTGAAAAACATAAGTTCACTTATTTCAATTAGAACATTTACATAAATACTTTTATATATTTTGTTTGAAAGATGACAAGGGATCCCTGCCAGTCAAATGCCATTAGCAATTGTTTCCTCTGCCCTTTCTTCTTTTCAGTGGTCACCAAGACATTTTAAATAGGACTATCTGGTTGAGTAGTGGGTAGCTTAAAATTATTTAATAATTTTGCCTCCTCCAGACATAGAATATACACTAGGCATTTAGTTCTGTGAAGTATATCATAAAACTTAAGGATGATGACATTTTTCATAATAATATAAACACTAACAGTAGCAACGAAATACTTCATGTCTCTAATGAAATTGTGAAATGAAATTATGTGCATTACTTTCCTCGTTCCTGTCAGTAGATGATAACATTTCATCACCATGTGGCTGTACACAATACCAGGGGGTTCAGCAATGAAGGACCTGACACGTTTTAAGCATAATAGATTACCTCCTTGTTTATTAAAGTTGAGACAGTTTTAACTCAGAAATAAAACATTATCTCTATATTATAGTAGCTTGAAGAATACAATTACATATTATTACATAACAAAACTTTATATGCAATATGACATGCCCAATGCTTGCTCTAAAATAGAATGGATGGTTGTACATATGTAGTTTTACCATAGGCTTAGGTGAATAAATGTATTGAAGGAAGAATTAATGCAGTTGAAAATATTTCACTCTGAGAATTAATGAAATTTCTGCATGAATTCATCTCTCATTCCTTTCCTGGGCTGATTCTACACTTGAGAACCTGATGTCACACGGAGAATTATCTCAGGGAGTCAACATCTAGCTTTTCTTTTCTTTACTAGAGCCTGAAGTTAAGAGTTTGATGTTGTTTGATAATCTTTATATTATCACTCAATCAAAACAATGAGTTGGGTAGATTTATTTCTACCATTGGTGACCACAAGTAGTTTGCAATGAAATTGAGAAACTAATATCAGAATTGCTTTATTCTTTGTGCTCTCCATATATTTTTGTTTGGGACATCATCCACTGGGCATGGTCAATCCTCCAGGAGCCACGCCATTACAGAAAACTAATTCTCTACTAGAAACCACCTGTCCAGAGTTCCTCAAAAGGGTATGGGGACTCATTAATTCTCCCCAACTCCATCCTGCAATGTTGACTGCCTTGATCTTTTACAGATTTTTGTAGAGACAACCGCAGCTTCTGTGATTTCATGAATGCACAAACATCTCTGATTTTTAATGAATAGATGTAAATACATAATGGGAGGATTATGCCTTGTATATCAATTCTGAATACTTAGAATTATAATAGTGATCTATTCTTGGGAACTCTTGCTAAGTAATAAATATTGTTTAGTATAGCCTGTGACCATTGTACATAACAGATGAAAACAAGTTTTTTCTTTAGCAATCAGTAATTCTGCATTCCAGAGTGGGAAAAAAGATATAATCTTCTACAATCCATGAAGAGCCAACAAATACATAATTTCCCCTTACCTATACTTTAAGGAAAAACTACTGAATTTCATATTTTCTTCATCCATTCCAAACCATTGGTATTGGGTGTCCTAATCAGTCTTAAGACTGGTAGTACTGTCTTAAATGTATTGTGACAGGGAGATGGTACGGACACTCCTCTCATATTTCTGTTCAGGCCATTTTAGGCTTCCCTAGAATTCAATATCCTTGATCAAAAGCCTGTGGAAAATTACTTTTCTAGGAACCTGAAGTCAAGATGCTCAAGCTAGCTTATCTTAGCTTCTGTTATACCTCCTGTTTGTGTAGAAACCATTCCTTCACCCAGATAACTGCTTATCTTAGCTTCCCTTAAACAGTTTGTGCAAACTGCTCCTCTCACACTGTTAGCTGCTAAGACACCATTCCAGAGTGTGTATTTGTGCTTTCATAAAACCATTGTCCTAAACACTGGGTGTTACACTTGGGTCCTGAATTCCTGAGTGTAGTCCCAGATAGCTGGAAGAAAACTTTCTATTGACTGTAAACTATGTCTGGATGATCCTCTCCAGTAGACTCCCCAAACAGTATCTTACTCATACAGTTTTGTTTGTATTTAATTATTTGTAATGCTATTCATGGGAAATGTACTTCAAGTCCAATAAATCTTAGTTGTGTTCAGTCCATCAGTCAGCTTCAAGTTTGTACATTTATTATGATCAATGAAAACTACACTTATTTTTTTTTCCTCAATAAGATGAGTTAGTATTCCAGTCTCAGATTCCCTGGCCTCAAAACATATGTATCATATCAACTCTTGATTTACCTAATCTGTGTAACAGAGTTGAGAATCATAACTTTTCCCCACTGATTAACTACTATGAGAATGAAATCAAGTGAAATGATAATCCCCAAATCTAGCATAGAACAAAGAAACACATCTACCTTATCATAAGGAAAACATTTTATTTCCAAATTGAAGTCAAAGCTGGTACTTTTAAATATGATATTTCGTTATATTTCAAACTGCTGAGAACTATAGATAATGTTTTACATTATGTCTTGTTAATTCCTTTTCTTTAGGATCTACTTTCTTGATGATATTTCTTTTTTGATTAGTGGCTGCTTATGCCACATAAGATGGAAGTAGCATATCATTCTTTGCAAAATATATATATATATATATATACACACACACACACACACACACACACACACACACAGAGTCATATATAAAATACTATCTAACCTGTATTGTATTCCAGAGAGAAATTCTAAAATATTTTAAATTTATTTGAATTTCAGTGATTCAAACATTTTTTACATTTTAAATAAATTGTTTTGTTTGTTTTTAATTAGTGACTTCAGAAATAAATAAATAAATAAATAAATAAATAAATAAATCTTTGATGTTGCCTACAGATCTGGGTGCTCTGATTTTTCAATTCCAAGTAACCTTTGTATCATGATTCTCTGGTATTATCTTCTCATAAACACACTTTAAAATTATCACTTGACTTATCTGTCCTTGTAAAGGAAAACAAAGAAGTATTAACAGTGGTTTGCTATGTCTACAAAGATGTCCTAAATCCTTCAAACAAATGATTACAATCTCATTGTCTCATCTACTGATTGGTGATATAGCTTCCTGTCATCAGAGTGCTGCTGAACTTGGAGTGTATTGGAGTCAAAGATAAGCTTTAAAGAGTGGAGATAACTTTTATTTGTTATGGGCAATAGAGCCAGAGTCTCTCCTGACTATCTGACAGACAGGCTCTGATGCTGCAGATCTGGTCAAGCAGAACACAAATCGAAGAGTGTCTGAAGGGCAAGGTGCTGGAGATACATATAGTATAGTGGTAAAATTACATGCAATGAGAAGTAGTTAGAGAAGAAGGAATAAAGGCCAAGGCTAATCCTGTCTTGGGAATTTGCACTTGTCAGTATAAACCTTGTTGGACTCTGACAATGTCCAACTGAAAACAAACTGATTGGCTTAACTATGCTTGGGCCTTACTTCTCACGTGTGTGCTGAGATGCATGTTTATGAATCCATGATCTGATCTTGATGAGCTTACCTTCTGAGCAAAGACTGCGTTTCCCTGTACAATGTGTTAGTGTGTGAGTGTTAAGTATAGATGACTGAAAGTGTGTGCACGCATGGTTACATATTAAATTGTATGCTATATTTTGTCATTTCCTTAGCAGTGGACCACAGATTCAATGGTGGTTCCACAAGAGTATAAAGCCAGAAAACAGGTCCATTCAAAGAGAGAGTAAACAGTGCTGTGTACTTGAACTGTTAGAAATGCCACCTTTTCCATTACCTGGGATGAATTAGGAAAAGATTTTAGTAAATTATTGTAGCATGAATCTTAAAGAGTCTTGTTAATAAAATTAAACCTGAGACCAGTTATGGGGGTGAATGCTGGAAGATCAGAGAAGCAGAACAAGCCACAGCTACCTCACCTAGCCAGTTCCTCAGCTGATCCTGTTTCCTCAGACTGGAAGCCTCTGTGTAAGAAAAGGTTTTTAGTCTCAGCTCTTAGCTACTGCTCTGACCTCTTGGGCTTTTAACTCTGCATTTGGCTCTGTTTCTTATTTAATAATACTATTACATCTACAATTATTTAGTATGAATTTAGTTTGTTGTGCTCAATCTAAGTTGATAAGGTTGAAAGAGATTTTAAAAAGGAGCCTTCAAAACAAGGAGAGATAACCTAAGGACAAAATTCTAAAGTATTTTCATGTGGGATAAATGGTAAGCATTTGCATGTTACTTGGAAAAGTCATGAGCAAAGAATTGTTTTGTAGCATCAGCTAATACCATAACATGGAGTTGCCTTAAATCATATAGGAACCCTGGAACTGTCATGCCCACACAGCTGAGTACATTATTCATGGTATTGTGGTAACATGAGTTTCAACACTACCACCAAACATAGAACATAAACAATATTTACCCCGGATATTATTTGAAAGACAGGATTAATAACTATGTTACTGGTTTCCATACAGATCTCTTTTATTTTTAAAATATAATCTTTTTGTTTGAAGAGAGCAGGTAATTAATTAATTAATTTTGGTTTTTCGAGACGGGGTTTCTCTGTGTAGCTTTGTGCCTTTCCTGGAACTTGCTTTGTAGACCAGGCTGGCCTTGAACTCACAGAGATCTGCATACCTCTGCCTCCCGAGTGCTGGGATTAAAGGTGTGTGCCACCACTGCCCGGCTGTGCCACCACTGCCTGGCTATTTTTTTTTGTAAATCAATAGGCAATATTTCCCCAACAGCAGCCTCATATACCATATATTTACTATATGATTTGATAACATTCATTTTGTCTTATATTTGCTTGAATCTCAAGTTAATTATATATCACATCTGTAGTAGCAATTATACTGTGTGCATACTATTACAACCAGGTGGGTGGTATGTGTATTCTACAATGTTTACACAATGGCTACATTTTTAATGATGCATTTTAAGACTATATTTCCATTCTTAACTGATACATGAATATTTGTGTGTGTGTGTGTGTGTGTGTGTGTGTGTGTGTGTGTGTGTGCGTGAGCATGTAAGGGAGTGTCTGTCTGAGTGTGTGTGCTTGTGTGTTCCACTCCCTCTTCTTGCTTTTTTATAATGTATTATTCTTTGTTGATGATGGGATCTATCTTGTACTTGTAAATATTTAGGTGGAAACTAGATAATACCTACAATGCAGACAGCTAGTGATTAGCAAATTTTATTATAAGCATCTCTATCAGCAAAGTATCTACTGAAATTAGTCCATTCACAATTTGTAGTTGTTCAATTTCTTAAGTTATTTTCTAGGTTTAAGTTTATAGACATGCCAGTGAAAATTAACTTGACCTGGTTTAGAATGCAACAGTCCTGATCCTATATATTCATTTAAAACAAAACACATTTAACTTCTGTGATGATTTTATTTTAAAAATTCCAGTTTTCACGTTAAAAGATATTATGTCTGTGATATTACAATATGAATTTATATTTCCAAAATTATTGACGTTTTAATTTTACATTGTCTAAAAGACAAAGTGAATGGATCGATGGATTTGTCCTAATTCTTTTTCTTTTGTTTGTGCTGTTGTTATTGTTTGCTTTGTTTTGTTTTACTTTGCTTTTGCTACAGGGTCTCTTTCTGTAGTCTTGGCTATCTGAAGCTCACCATATGTACTAGGCTGGCCTCAAAAATCACAGAGATGTCTCCTCTGCCTATCTGCCTCCTTGCCTTTCTCCCTTTGTCCCTCTGCCTCTCTCTGCCTCTCTGCCCCTCTGCCCCCTGCTCCTTTACCCCTCTTAAGAAATAAAAGAGAAAAAAAGAAAGGAAGGAAGGAAGGAAGGGAGGAAGAGAGAGAGAGAGAAAGAGAGAGAGAGAGAGAGAGAGAGAGAGAGAGGGGGGGGGAGAGGATTCCCTTGGTTGACAACCAGCCTGTATTTATTCTTTTTCTCTCTATAGCTAGTTGATTCAAGACCTCAACAAAGTAAACTACTTCTCCTCTTCCTTTCTCCAGGGTACATCTGACTTCCAAAATGTGCAATTCCCTTTTAGTTCTTAGATGGTGACTCATAGCATATCACATTGCAATTTAATTTTAGGCTTTATTTTGTTTTCCTGTTTAAATTTTCTGAAATACCTGCTAATGTAGTATATTTAAATATCCTAAAAACTGGAAACTAAGAAGAGGTCTCACTCATTAAAATTGCTTACTGAGGAACTGAGTTGGTGCCCCAATACCTTTGTAAGAATGCTGTATGAAGCTGGAGAGACTGCTCAGTTTTAAAGTCTCTGCTCAGAATGAAAAAGGCAGGGATGCTACTTTGACAGCACCTGAGTAGAGATAGTGTGACCTCTAGCTTTTATTCACAAACATGATTCAAAGTAACACCCATCTCCACTCACCCTCACATAATAAAAAAAAAGAAACAAGCAAATCACATTAAAATCAAACCTATTATCTTAATTAAATTGAAGCCCTCATAGACATGTTAGCCTTCTCTATGAAGAAACATTTTTCCTGTTTTCTTTTTCTTTTTTGCTTCCTTCCTTCCTTCCTTCCTTCCTTCCTTCCTTCCTTCCTTCCTTCCTTCCTTTCTTTTTTTCTTCCACTTACTAAATTCCTGTGGAGGAGCAAGGCATACCTTGTCAGTGAGGTGGAGAGGAAGGCCAGTTAGTGGATGGAAGAAAGAAAGAAAGTTAAAGCTGGTAGGTAGATTTCTAACAAATGGGAGTGGTGGAATGTGAGCAGCCAGTAGTGAAACTGGAGGTAAAAATTTGTTTAGTGAAAAGGTAAAAGGTCTTTTGGGGTTTTGAAATGTCAATTTTGGGATTTGAGTAGAAATCCAGGAGGATATAACAGGTTTGAAGTGAGATTTAGGAATCAGGAGTTTGGTAGAGTGAGCTTATCTCAAAATAGCATTTGTAAACTGAAAGGATATCTGTGGAAATGAATAAATACCAAACAGATATTTGCAATGGTCCTCAGTTTAAAATAATTATTTCAAAAGAGAATAATTATGAACAAATAAAAGTTGAATTAAGAAGTGTTTCAGGCATTTAAAATATTTTTCCTTCACTTCATTTTGAAGATAAGGAAGAAATATTTTTCAGAGTTATGAAGAATGTAAACATTTCATGAAAATACTGTGCCTGGTTGTCATAGATTTGCATTTGATGGGGTTTAATGCATTTTCATTGGATTATACCTTGAGGCTGAAGTTTGTCTTATTAGATATTGTTGTTATGGCAACTGAAAATCTAGCCAATGGCAGACAATGATGCTCAAGCTAAGTGGTTCCTAAGATACTCATTATCTGCCTCATGTATCTTGAGGCAAGTGTGTTCCAACTCTGATCTAAGGATGACAAATGAGAGAAGTAAATGTTACCGATAAAAACATTCATTTTTAATATGCTACTCTTATCTCTAGAAAGTATTAATAGTACTAATTTAGATTAGTTATGTTTCGAATTTTAAAAGGGTTTCTCATATCCTTAGTGCCACCATAAAATGTCATTGTCATTGGCTTCAATATTTTTCTCAGATAATTGGCAGTCAGTTTTTTGTTTGGCCCATGCAGTTGTAAGAATAAGTAATAAATATTATTCTCAATGCATTACAGCTATGTGCATGTATCACAAAACATTATTTTACTTATGTACATTTATTAAGTTATAGAGTTGCCTTGTAACAAAGTGACTTTTGAGGAAGATGTAGTCAGTGAGTTGTTTCTATGAAAACAGAGGAGTAAAACTGATTAAGGAATGAGAGCAATGAAAAATGTTGTTTATGCAAATTTTAAATACTTTAATAATTATTTTCTTATTAATGCTATGAAAGTCACATTTAAGGATTCAAACTGACTATAATACATATATGCATTTATTAATTGAAAAGTAGAAAATGTGAAACAAGTAGTAAATAATTGCTTGAAACTTATGAAGTCAAGATGAGGTTTGAGTAACTCTCTGGGTTGACTGTCTTAGTTCTAGGCACAGCAGGAAGTGCATGGTACAACTAACTATGTCCAGCAAATCCAGACATGAAACAAGAGAATTCATGAGAGGTAGCTGATGTGTTTGAAACCTGTAAAAAATGATCAGGTCACTCTGAGAAATGCTCTGGGTCCAAGGTTATCTGATCACTAATGTTGATGCTAAGAATAAATGAATGATTGATGATTGTGATATTTTCTTTTTCTCCATTAATCAAGCAAGAGTACTACTGGCCTAATCATACTTTGAGGCAGGCATAATACAACATTTAAACATCAACAGGAGGGAGTCCTGTAGTCCTGCTAGATAAGAGTCACACAATAATAAGCAATGAGGACCACAAAGTCTCAAGTGTTTCTTCCAATATTAATGAAAAAGTATCAGCCCAAAATAACTCCTGTAGTTGTTCAACAGTCAGTACAAACGTCAGTTGGAATGTTGATCCCAAAGGAAGTGCCTGTGTACTATCTTCATCATAGTGCTGCCTGTGTACATGCTGAGCAATCCTCTGGTGGTTGGAGAGTGAGGTTACTAGGGAAGAAGCTACATTTCTCATATACCAACTACTAACAGTTTTCTGGACTGGAGTAGTTGTCATGCTACATGCCAGCTATGATGGTGACTACTATGACTAATACACCAGCTTTATATGAAACATGCCTGCTTGCTAAACCAATCTTGTCTCCAACTCCAACTCAGTGTGCTAATTAGTCACAGCAGAAAGAGTAACTGTAAAAACCATCAGAACCTGTGAAGAGTTCTTTGCAAGTTTGTAGAGCAGCATGCCCTGGTTGGGCATGAGGAAAACAGGAGGATTAAACATTTGCTATCTCAGAAGCTCTCAGATCTATGACACGTTCTTTACAATTTTCACTTCTTCTATTCTCCCAAGTCATTCCCCTGGAGGGGTGAAATTTAAGGTATACATTTTCTATTTTTCCTTATAGGTTCAAAGATTAATATGGTTGAAAAGTCTCAGAATGGAAACAGAACTAGTTATGTAAAAAAAAAAAGAAAGAAAGAAAGTACTATCTATACTCAGCACAATATAAATTTTGAAAAATATTTTGTAATTAAGTGATAATGTAATTAAATGATAATTAAGTGAACATAGAAAATAATAGATTTTGGTTTTAACTGCTGCTTAACTGCTGAATATAACAACCACTTTTATAAGAAAAAAAGGGATGCATGTTATCTAGAGACTACCTTTTATTTTATTTTATTTTATTTTTTAATCTTTTTTAATTTAATTTATTATATTTGTGTTTTAATTTTACACATCAGCCATGGGTTCCCCTGTCCTCCCCCCTCCTGCCCCTGACCCCACCTTCCCCCTATCCCATCCCCTCCATTCCCATTTCCTCCAGGGCCAAGACTCCCCTGGGGATTCATTTAAACCTGGTGGATTCAGTACAGTATTTATCAGTAAACATGTTTTAGATATGTTATGATATAATTTACCTATAATTCAGTGATCTTATTGAATCTCTATCAAGTCACACAGCACATGTAAAAAAAAAAAAACATTAAGATGCCATCCATAGTCTAAAATTGTGGCTAGACACATTTATTTCCCACATTCTATTGAAAAATATCATTGAAATTGAATTCTTGTTTAGATTCAATAAAATGTTTTTATTTTTCCTTTTTTATTAAAAACATATTTTTTCATACAATTATAATCAGATTATGGCTATCTCTCCCCCAACTCTTATCTAACCCTCTCTATTACCTCACATACCAAAATTCACATCTATCCTTGCTATCTCTCATTAGAAAACAAACTGGTGTCTAATAATGATAATAAATAATAATAATAACAAAATAATAATATTAAAATTAAAAATACAGACCTTAATGGGAAAAATGAGCAAACTGTAAAACAAGTAGGCAAAGAACAAAATACAAGAAACACATATAGAAGCAGAAACACACATATACATTGGACAGAACAGGAACTCCCTAAATTCACAAAACTGAAAACTATAAATATATAACCAAAAGACCTATAAGGTTAAAAAAAAAAAAGTTCAGATACAGCATTATGAAACCAAAACAAACAAATAACAACAACAGGAAACCCAAAATACCATTGAGTTTATTTCGTGTTGGGCATCTAATCTACTCTTTGTCATGAGGTCCTTAAGAGTGGTTTGTATACCTTGTGAGACTCCCTTGGAGAAAAACAATTTCTCAATTTTCCAGTGGTTATCAAATGGAGATAGACTCCCATTTAGTGATGTGGGCTTATGGCCACCTCTCCTTTCAGGCTGGGATGCCATCAGGTGCAGATCCATGCTTGTCATGTGCATGCTGCACAGTCTCTGTGAGTTCATATGTGCATCCGTCCTCTTGAATTTAGAAGGCCTTGCTTCCTTGTTGCCACCCACTACCAACTGTCTCCTCTTCTTCAGCATTTTGTGATCCATAAGGAGAGGGAATTGGTGGACCCATTTTATTAAATACTGAGTGTTTCAAGTTCTGTTGCTCTCTGCAGCTAGTCAAATTGTGGGTCTCTGTGTTTACCCACATTATCTCTATTTCATCTACAGCAGAAGGAAGCTTCTCTGATAATGGCTGAGCAAAATTTTGTCTTAGGAGTATAGTGGAATGTTCTTAGGCATCATTTTCTTGCTACATTCCTTTCACAGAACAGTACTATTCGGTTCTCCCAAAGATATGTTGCCTAATGAGTCTCAAGTTCTTGACTACCTTAGCAGTACCAGGGACCAGTTCCATCCCATTGAGTTGACCTCAGATACAATCAGATAGTGGTTGGATAGTCTTCAAACAACCTAGACTACTAGTTGCTCACAAAAAAATTGAGAGGAAGGCTCTCTGGCTGAAAATGATACTTATACAACTCATTGAACATGAAGAAGATAAACTGATGCCAACCTATGGTTTCTACCTGTACTGACTAGTGTTCTTGGTACTCAAGATACTGTGTGCTACCAGAGGAGAAAGGTAAACACCAGCCTAGCTACAAATGCTTCAAGCTTCAGTGGTGGCCTGCATAGGAGCAGCATGTTTCTTAAGGGATTGTTGAACATATATTTCTGATTTTGTCATCTCAAACTGTGGTGTGTTGAAGTTTTTTTTTTTTTTTCATCAGTTTTTAGGAATTTAACAATTTGTGGTGCTTCCAAGTACATTGGACTGTGTAACATTTAATATCATTTGTCAACTTGATTGTGCCTTAATGTTCTATATGGCAATCTAGACATTGTGGAACATGTGTTTTCCATGTGATAAACATTCGAGTCAGTAGATATTAAGTAAAGTAAGTTACTTTCTACAATGTGGCAATTGCAATGAAATCTTTTCAAAGCCTAAATAGTGTCCCTGATAAAAGGAAATCGTGCTATCAAACTGAAACCTAAGAAATGCTATGTCCTTCAGTTGATGAATGGATAATGAAAATAGTACATTTATACAACGGGCTATTATATAGTTGTGAAAAACAAAGTGGAAAAATTAAATTAACAGGTGAATGGAAGAAGTTAGAAAAAATCATCCTGAGTGAGATAACCCAGACCCCAAAAGAAAAATGTATCATATACTAACTCATATGTGAAATTTATCTGTTAAGTCTTAAATAAGCAAGCTACAATGTATATAACCACAGAGGTTAGTTATAGAATAAAGGAATCATGAAGAGGGATGGACCTCCATAGGAGGAAGGAATAAAATAGATAGTTAAGGATGCAGGGGGTTGGAGGTTTGGGGAAAAGACTGGAACAGAAGTTTAAAAAGTGAGGGGGTGGGAAAGGGAGTTAGGGAAGACATACTGTGAGCAACACCTGAAGCTAAGGGCACTTTGAGAGGTTGTATGGAAATCTGATCCAGTAGATATCAGATTTAAAAAATTTAATATTAAAAACAATTTAAAATGTATCTGTATATGAAAGAAATCTAAATGGAATAATTAAATAATATGGGAGACAAAACACTAACAAGATATCTCTCACCACCTATTAAACCTCTAGTGTCCAGAATGAGTTAAATCTAAAGGAGTTTTTGGTCAAAGGGGTCCTCTAGGAACCCCCAAGCAATTCAGGCTATTGCCAAGGTTATTGGTTGTTCTCTACAAACTGATGGTAAGGCCCTATTGCTGAGGAGACCATCTATAAAACCCATTGAATATGGACAAGTCAAGCTTCTGTCCACCTGGAGCCTTAACTCTTACTGACTAGTGTTCATAGTACTGGAAAGTACTCTGTACACATAAAAGCAGAAAGGTAAACACCAATGCTGCTGCAAAACCTTCCATTTACAATGGTGCTATGCATAACAGATTTATAACTTGAGAATTTATCATATAAATGGAGAAAAATGCATGCCATTTCAAACTGCCTTACAGTGTTGTTGACAAAAAGAGTGCTTTGAGTGCTCTTGCACCTGGGAAACATTCAAGAGTCTTCTGAGCATGTCTGTGCTCGCCAAAGACATGCATAGATAACAATGAGCATATGCAATGGTCGGGGAAAGCCATGATGTGCAAGCTGATGTTACTACCTCTGTGAAGGCTAATGAAGGAGCACCATCAGATTCATGGTCATCTTGGGTCACATAGTGAATTTGATATCAACTTGATTTCACGGAGAGGCATAGTCTTATAAAAAGAAGGAAGGATGAAAAGAAGGGAGGAAGGAAAGGATGGCAGAAATATCGAAATAGAAATGGGGAGAAATAATTGTTTACCAAATCCTAGAAGCAAGAATATGCTGATATCTATATATGTGGAATTAGGAAAAGATGAATTACCAGCCATAAAATGAAAACAGGGCAAGAATAATTTCCGTTTGGGCAGAGATTTTTAAAAATTTGCATATATTTTAAAAAATACTGACATGAACCTGAGCCAGATAAAAAACACATGGAGAACTTCATAAAAGATCTAATGATATAATCCATAGTTACTTTACTAACAAAGTCTTGTTTGAAAAAGAATATAACAAAAATCTACAAAAAAGAAAGCCTTAGGTGGCAAAATATTACTATAAAAGTAAAACAAGAAATAAACAAGGACAATACATAGCATTAAGAGGAAAAATAGATCATGGTTTACATGCCAGTTTCATGCAAAAGAATATAAAGAATTATATTCAGTGTCACTGAAAGAATACAAAACCTGGAAGAAAAATAAAGAAATACTGATTTTTACGATGATGTATTTTTTAAACTCTTTTGGGGGACCCTCAACCCAGCTCCCAAATGAATCATACAAACAGGCTTATTCTTAATTATAAATGCCTGGCCTTGTCTTGGCTTGTTTCTTGTCAGCTTTCCTTAACTTTAAATTATCCCATCTACCTTTTGCCTCTGGGCTTTTCCCATTATTTTACTTGTGTAAACCTTACTCTTATGTTGTGGCTTGCTGTGTAGCTGAGTGGCTGGTCCCTGGAGTCCTCCTCCTTTTCTCATGTTCCTTCTTCGTTTTTATTTTCTCCCAGATTTCTCCTACTACATATTTTCTCTGCCTGCCAGCCCCACTTATCCTTTCTCATGCCTTGCTATTGGCTGTTCAGTTCTTTATTAGTGATGGATTTTAATAGTCCCCACTCTAAGCTATCTAAAATTAATCATTTTTTAAATCAAAGAGTACAATAGCTATAAATAAGAAATTATGTGAACTAATATATAAATAATGTATCTAAATAGCTGTTCATGTGATAATTTTGTGGAATATGTACATATATACAATTGATTCTCATGTAGTTTTGTAAAAGTACCTTATCATCTTCCACATAATAATTAAGAGGAAACTGCATTTATGATATTTAACAAACACTAGAACCCCTTATCCAAGTGTGAGCAAAATGACATATATCCCAGGAAGCCCTATGAATACTAAGAAAGTATTGAAGAGCACTTTATTATGCCAGTTTTATACGGTATTAAAATATTTCTTCTTCCTGTTTCTAGAAGACCTGAATAATAGAACGAGGGGCTTTATTTATTTTTGTGGCACATGTTAATAAGTGAGCTTGCTTATTAACGCTTATTTATAGAGCATAAGTCAGTTTCTGGGCTGTACCATCAGCCCCAGAAAAGAAGTAAAATGATTGTTTGTGGGAGTCTTAGTGGGTCCACAGAGCTACACAGTGTCACCACAGAGCCAGTGGACACTGAAATGGTGTCCAGGCTGGTGTAGAAGTGATAACCAAGCCAGCATGCATCTTGACTTACAGGATAATCATAAAATCTGCACCTCTTAATGAAAGGGGTCATAAACCAAGTACTGTCATCCACCTAACTACATAAATGGCACTGAACATTGCAACATTGAAGCTGTATTCAGCTACACAAGTTAGACATAGCTTGATAGCCCTTAATTAGTTATACTGATATCCATGAAAATAAAGAAACAAATGACAGATAAAGAGAAACACCTGTTTTAATTTGTAATGTCTTCCATTTATTAAATTCACCCAAAAATCATTTAACAAAAAAATACATTATCTTCAAAGGCAAGTATCTTATGTGCCTTGTTAGTGTTAATCAGGTGCAAATCTAAAGTTCATAGTAGGAAAATATCTCTAACTTGAAATGTGTGACACTGAAAGGAAATCTTTCTGATTATCAGACACACTACAAGTTCAGCATATTACATAACCTTTCTTTAAAAGCTAATAAAATTCTTCCACATATTTGTGAAATAGTCCAATAAGATAATGGGTAGAATGTAGGTAGATAAACATAATGGAGTATAGCAGGAGGTAATACATGCAGAAAGTTGTGCATACCAACACATTATTTTATTCAACTATGAATACATTTAAACTCATTCAAAAAGATGGGAAAATGATATAATCCTGGTCTGGATATTGGCTCAGTAGTTAAGAGTGTGCATATGGCTCTTGCAGAGAGGAATGCAATTTGGTTTCTAACAAACATGTGGAGCTTCTCACTATCATCAGTAACTCCAGCTCTGGTGAATATCAAGTCCTCCTCTAGCATCTGTTGTCACAGAATACATATGCACACATTCACATAAAGACAACTAATTAATAACAGAATAGATACTTTTAGAATGAAAAGTGATGTAATTCAAAATTATTAATACTATGTAAGCCTGAATTTTATTTTGTGGTGTTGTTAAAATTTTGTGTTGCTGTTAAAATAGTCTCCAGTGTTCTCACAATATGTGTACACCCATAATTTCAGGAGATAATTATGACATTTGTGTGAATTATATACTGAAGCTACCAGAAAAGAAGTATTATTTGAGAAATTTGAAATCATAAAGGGCATTTTTCACTTTGGCTTTATGTTCATAGGCATCAAAGCCCAGGAATAGTGACTTGGTATGTAATGTTACTAAATGGTCAATAGTGACTAATAAATATCTGGCCTTGACATACAAGACTTTTAAAAATACTGACCCACACACATTTTAACTATTGTTGAAACTGCAAACTCTTTGTAGGTAAAAGAATACATACTAATGTTCTCAAAGATAAGCCAAGTTTAAGTTTCTCCCCTGAAGTCCACAATATATCTATTAAATACAAAAATACATACACCAAATAATATACTGACTCGATTTATAGCTATTAAGGGAAAGTCATAAGGCTGTCCATAAAACAGGAATTTATTACAAACTAATTTGTTGTATTGAAACACATCTAGAATGTGTAGCTAGAAGTGGTTCTGTAAACTGTCATATGAAATGGAAACCATGGCTCAGTGATTAAGAGCATGTAACACATGCACAGAGGAACTGAGTTCATATCCCAGTAGCCTCATTGAATTTTACAACTACATATAACTCTAGCTCCAGAATTTTTGATGCTTCCTTCTGGAATCTACATATACTGCGCTAATACAGATATTCACACACATATCCACATAATTAAAATAAAAATAGTGCATTAAAATGCGATTATATTTTATATACATTGGGTAAAATTTTATTAATTATCATAGCTAGGTCTTTATGATGACTAGTCTTGATGTCAACATGACTACAGCTGGAACTAGTAAAACTCAAAAGCCTGGGTACTCCTATGAGGGATTTTTTTTGTAAATAAATCATTTGAAGTGGGAAGACCTACCTTTAATTTGGATCATTTTCAGCGGAAAGATACCCCTTGTTATTGGCCACAGCTTCTGCTGGCAGTTGATATAAAGGACGCAGAAAGAAGAAGCAATTTGCTCTTTGTCTGCTTGTCTGCACTCTGGCTGGCAAGTCCAGTCTTCCACCAGTGTTGAGCCCATTATTGTAAGTGCAGCTATAATTGAAATAACAAAACCAAACTAGCGGTACATGCTGAATAAATAAAAATGACAAAGCAATACTGAAACTCTACTTAGCTGTTTCATGTGTGGGCACTCACACATACACATGGTGTGTTGTGCAGGTGAGGTTCTCAGGAGAGCTGCCAGAAGCTGGGATTAGATTCTGCCTGTGCATGGTGGCATCGTGATATCTCCTTTTTGCTGCTGTTTCAAAAAATAAGGAATGTAGATGATTAATATCTTGGTGTTTTGTTTTTGTTTCCCATATTTCCACATATTTATGTCTATCCATTGCACCTACAATAAGAATTTCTGAATAGAGAGTTGCTTTAAAACTCCTTGTCAGAGAGATACATAATTCAGTGTTTGTGTTGGTTGTGCAAGTGGAGCTGAGAAGTATGATAAAGGGTTGTTGGAAGGACCTGCTCCTCAAGGTTGCAGTCTCCCATAACCTTAGAGCTCTCCAATGGCTCCCTTCCCCTAGCTGGGGCTTTCTACACTCTGTCTGACTTTATTTGGAGGCAGTCTCTGAGCTTGGATGCCTGACATCCCATATGATCTTTGACACAGTTCCCTGCAAATGCTCTCCCCCTCCCACTCATATGATAATTAGATGTTGTGTTTCCATCTGTATGGTGGGACTTTGCTGCCAAATGCAAATAAAGTATACTGTGAGCACTATTTGGTGATGTCCCAGATACTGTCCCTGTCCTATATATTCCACTCACTCTGGAATAAACTTGAGCTGTCTCATTGAAGCTGACACCCAGAAGATTATTTCCATTGTATTCAAAGCTTGCCAAGCCCTGCATGCTGGCTCTGTTCCCTTTGTCCTCACAGCCCAGAGGCCATCAGACCAGAGGAAAAGGGAGACCCCCACAAAGGAGATTTTCCAAATCTGGCTCTCACTTGTGAAACAGCATTCACCTTACATATGCAATTTCAAACCACCCAATGAAGCTCTGATTATATCTGAAATGGCAAATTATTTGTATTGGAAATATCCCAAGACTGTAGTATTAGAGGAAGAAATATGTGCACCACACTTATTGCTCAGACCTCACTTTACCCCTTCTGGAATGATAAAGGAAAATGACCAAGAGATGTATACTATGAAGGAGAATGTACCCACCTCTCCACCTCTCCACCTGTCTCTCTCTCTCTCTCTCTCTCTCTCTCTCTCTCTCTCTCTCTCTCTCTCTGTGTGTGTGTGTGTGTGTGTGTGTGTGTCTGTTTAGGAATAATGGAAATTATGTTCTGTTGAGGAAGAAATGAAAAATTTAGAAAGTGAAAGCTTTCAGAAAGACAAAAATAGAATGCATTGGGACAATAATTCCTCTTTTTCACACCCAACTTTGAAGAAGCCCTGAAAAAAAAACTTATTTCCTGTTTATGGGGTGTGGGTTTGTCTCACAGTACTTGGTTGGTAATCAGACCTGTTCTGATTGAATGAAAGACTGAAATATATGAAAGTTAAAAAACAGCAAAGAGACATGAAATAATCAGAAGAATGGCTAGATTAAATCAGCATAAATGGATTAGCTGAAGCAAGAGAGAGGAAAGCCTCTATGAGTAGATTCTATTTTTTTCAACCAAATTATATTCACAACTGTTGTACATATGCTTTGAATATCAATAAAAATACACAAGTTGTCCAATATACAATAGATATACAATAGCATGCAATACCCAGAAAAAAATTAAATAAGTTGCACGGTGAATTATATATGAACTTTGATTCGCAGGTAATGCTTAGTCTCTTTTATAAATAGTTTCATCTTTGTGAACGTGAAAATAAACTATTTTTGAAAACTTGTTTAAAGACATGACAAGTACAAGAGCATTTGGGGCCACAGACTGAATAGATTTTGTGAAAAATATCTACTACTAAATGATGTATATACCATTCTCTGTCTGTTTAGGAACTTAATATTGCTAAACTAGGACTATCAATTTTTAGGAAGAAATAGTAAATTTCTGAGGTTCTGCAACATCTGTATGTTGTCACTGGGCAGCTATGACAGGCTGAATACATGTTTGACACTGGTTTTAAATGCAGACCCACATTGTCCTCTCTTTAGGACTCCTTTCCAGTCTGTTGTCTCACTAGCAGAAATGCAGGATGTGTGTTTTTCTACCTGCAAAGCCATATTTTCTTCCAATTTTATTGTTAGGTTTTAACAAAAACAGTGAGAAAAAAAAAACTGTTCAAAACAAAGGATAAAATAAAGCAAAAAGGATTTGGCTGCTGGTTAATTCAAAAGGTTTTAAAAATCATTTTGAATCTATTTTTTTCTCTTTGAGTTACCACAGTGATAATGACAGTACTCAGAATTAATGTACATCCCGGACATCACAATGGTATTCACTGTAACTTAGCAACAGCTAACCCACCTTCCTTAGCTGGTGGATTTCCATCTCTGGACCTAGGAGGCCACAGGAAATTCAATTTACTCTAAATTTCTTATGTTAGCAGTTAAATGTTAAGCTCTTGTTTACAGAAAGCTTTGTGAATTGCCAGTTAGAGTTCTGCAAGCTCTGTTCTGCACAGCCAGAAATGCAAGCTGTTTCCTTTAGCAAGAAGGGCGGTGGTTTAAAATTAGTTCTTTCTGCCAATTCTCTCCGGTCCCCATTTGTTCTCCCCTTAACCCAAGATGGCTTCCAAATAAAAGGAAAAACCTGTTATCCAAAAATATTTACACTAGACATTTAAAAGTCAAAATCTACTTACAATAAGTATGGAAAAATCACAGTAAAGGTATATTACAGAAATATA
Source organism: Onychomys torridus (assembly GCF_903995425.1). NCBI lineage: Eukaryota > Metazoa > Chordata > Mammalia > Rodentia > Cricetidae > Onychomys > Onychomys torridus. The sequence continues at coordinate 8,593,081 of NC_050455.1, forward strand.
AATGAATTTTAGAATTTGAAGTCAAGTGGTTCAATACTTGCTGCTTGACCTCCAGTAAGACTCAGATTCACTTATATTCTGATTTTATGGATAATACCTAGAAGATCTGCAAGACTTCCAATTACTATTTAATATGTGAGTAGGTTTTTTTAATCTTATTAAACTGGTATTAGTATATTTCCAACACAAATGATTACATGTATGCAAAAACAAATATAGAACATAGTGCAAACTAATAAAGCCCTTTAAATTGAGAATGTTTATCTCAAAAATAGAGTCTGTACTTTGTCCTGTAATATTCTAAAACAGCTTTGATGGGTGATCCTGAATAGAGAAATCACTATTTGAGGGCATACTTTCTTCTTTTAAGAAGAAAAGTTGAAAGACATGTAATGCAATTTATAGTTTACATGTGTAAAGTGAATAGTATTATTGCATTGGCATTACCAAAGAATTATGAAATCCTCAGTGAACCTTAAATTTGCATGTATAATAATTATATATATATATATATATATATATATATATATATATATCACATATTATGTATCTTTATAATATGTAAGAACTCTAATCAGACCAATGGTGGATGTCAGTTTGAGAGCAGGGAAATGAGTGGTTAGAATGAGTGTAGCCGGGAGGTACTGGAGGAGCAAAGGGACAAGGGAAGGTACAATTCTATTTTAGCCAAATATAAAGTCTTCATTGTCAAAAATAGTAGTTCAGCTTCATTTTCCTGAAAGCATTTGTTTTCACAGGAGCTATGAACTTGGATATCTTCCCTCTTGGTTGGGAATATTGTGTAGGCCTAGAATATGTGGAATTTTTTTTCACAGATGAAAAGGAAATACTTTTTTCTATGTAGGGACTGAGATCCATGCTAATGGAGGTCCCCTTTGTTCTGCAGACAGCAATGTACAAATTTTGCTATGTGCACTTATTTACATATTCCTTGGTGAATTCTGGCTTAAGAAAAATTCATGCAGACACTTGTGTTATCAATTGAAAGTTTAGAGGCCTTTTTGAAGTATGAGGTGTGCACATGCATGTGTGTGTTAGTGTGTGTGTGTGTGTGTGTGTGTGTGTGTGTGAGTGCATATGTGTTATAATTTTCTAATTATCTTTTACATTTGTTTTAATAAATTAATATTATCAAATGTTAGAAATGCATTTATTGATTTTTAAAGCATATTCTTTTATTTACGCTGTCTCTAAGGATTATGTTACACACTTAACGGTACAATAATCTTCTTCATATCTAGTGAACTACAGAAACTATGTTTTCATACAGGAAAGTTCCTTCCTTCTGTTTTTATACAATTATGTTGATATTGCTATACAGCAAAGTTAGTTGTTACCTCCTCAGATATTAAATTTCTCACAGTATTTTGATATAATTATTACTTAATACATTTATGTGGATTTTAAAGAAACTGAGAAGAGAAAGGACATCACAGATATGAAAATACACATTTCATTATATTTGCCCTGGTTCTATGAACTATTTTCTCTGAATTTATGTTCACCATCTGGTCTCATTCCTTATTTCAAACAGCATTGCTTGCACTTAATTCCTTGGTACTGTTATTGTCAACTATGTTATATTTCTGAAGGTGATAGGACAAACAATATATCTACACACATTGTTCTATAAACTTGCATTTAAACAGGTTAAGAGAAAAAGGAGAAGAAATACAGAAATACAATGATTTCATAATTACCGAAATAATCACCTGCATTGGCACTCTCTGCTTCTCTGTGCTCACATTATTGTCTGGCATCTCTTTATTTTCAGTCTGAGAAATTTTCTTTACCATTTGTTTGAAGGTGAGTATTCTTGAAAAAATCCTTTCAGTGTTCAGCTAACAAATGATAAATATTAAATGAATGTATAAAGTCTGGCTTTCTAGAATATAGAATTTCATAGTTAATAGATATGTACTTTAAGGTATTTTGTTATACAGAGCAGACTGGCTTTCATTTTTCTTCAATAAAATATTTTTATTGATTATTTGAGAATTTCACATCATGCACCCTGATCACACTTATTTTCCAGTCCTCATGGGTCCACCTCCCTGTCATTGCCAACTCCCTCATAAATAAATAAATAAATAAATAAATAAATAAATAAATAAATAAATAAATAGAAAAAGGAATCCAAGTTGTGTTGCCCATATACTCAAATTCCTAGTGACCATTCCCTTAAAGAAAAGGATGTTCTTCCCCACCTTCACCCCAGCAGGAAGCCATCTTCTGTGGAGAGCTACACTTCAGCATCTTTACCACAATTTTAAAATGTTCTTTTGCTGGCTTTCCTTGGCTGTTTATTTGTTTGCAGGTGGGAGGTGGAGAGGAAGGAGTTGCCACAGTAAGCCTTCCATGTTCTTCTTTCTCAACTGTGACTCTGTAGTCATTGATACCTCTGCAAAAGTAACATCCTTGACCTTTACAACCAACTGGAACAGAGATCATGGACTTCCACTTGGTTTCTGGTGATGGCATAGACCTTGGACATCCATGTGGTCTCTGGAGCCAGCACGTGCCATGGACTTCAGATTGGTTTCCAGTGGCAGTGCAGGGCACAGATCACAACATCGCCCTCTGCTGCAGCAAGGACCATGGAAACCCAGACTCCATCATAGTATTCACTAGTAGCACAGGCCAAGGCCATTAGCATGGCTTTTAGGACAACACTGGCCACCAAAACCATTATTGTCTCTGTGGGAAGCCCAGCCCCATGGACATCAACATGTCTTCAGATTACAGCACAGACCACTGACATTTACATGGCCTTGGTAGTCACATGGACCTAAGACATCAACATGGCTTCTTTCTTATATTCCCAATGAAGTCAGATGTTTCAATCCTACCTTCTTCCATTTGTTTTAGTGCAATTTCTTTATAATATGCATCTACAGTTAAAAAGAAATATTTAGAAAATTTCAGTTTCATGAAATTATGCATTTTTCATAAACTGTCAATTTTTGCTTATTTTATATTCTTTCTTAAAACATAATTTCCCTATATGATTGTATTTAAGTTTGCTGAGTCTTCTATACCCATAAATTTACCAATGATTCCTTTACCCAGTTTGATAGACTTTTAAAATTTAGACTTTCCATTCCTCTCATTCTGTTCCACTTTTATTGTCATTTTCTTCAATAAAATCCATCATCATATATTCTAAGTGGTTTGCTTTAGTGATTTCAGTATATTATGTACAGTTGATACTTTTAAATATTATCTATAGATTCTGGTTTTGTTGTTGTTGTTGTTGTTTTACCCAGTGTATAATTAAACATTCCACTTACATTTATCTTTGTTTCTCATGATACACTGATAGCTTCATATATTAGAGAATAGCATGCAGCAAACCTTGACTTGGCCTTTTATGCATAGAGTACTTAATGTCATTAGCATTTCCTCTGCTTTGAATGAGCACTGAGGCTCAAAGTTATCCTGTTCAAACAGGCTGAAAAATGAACACCTGTTACTTGAGCTAGGACATTTTTACTATCTATTCTCTAAATCTCCCCACTGCTATTCTATTTGCACTACCTATATGGATGTCATCCACAGCAGGTAGTATCCACATGTCACTAATGGATAACTCTACTGTTTCTGATAATACCCACGTGCCTATATTACCCCTTCAGATGAAGTCACATTGAGAAATTATAGTGAGACCCATGCGTAATATACCAAGTGGGCTAAATCTTCTATATTATAAAATGAAACCTGGAATGGAGATGTGGCCTAATAGCAAAGAGCACTTACTTCTCTTGTTAAGGACTGGAGTTTGGTTCCCAGAACCCATGTCAGTTGGCTCATAACCAGCTATAACTCCAGTTCCAAAAGACTCAATGTCTCTACTGGCCTCAGGGACTACCTTCACAGTTGTGCATTATATAGGGACACAGCCACATGGGCACAGAAGCGCGTGCGCGCGCACGCACACACACACACACACACACACACACACACACACACACACACATATAAAAATAATGAAAAATCCCAAATCTTGGATGTCCCCAAGATCCAATACCCTAGACTCATACCCTTCTCTACAGCAGAGCACTTACACCAGTCTTCCCTGCCTACCTTCGCCCATCTTTGCAGAGCCCACAAATCTTCCCTTTCTAACATCCCATCCCTATTCACTACTTTGTTCCAGCCCCAAACCCCAGCAGACATACCCTGCTAAATTAAGTGGTGCTCCTCTTAGGGCAACAAGTGAGTGGAAGGCAGACCCACACCTCTCCTTCTGCCCCTCCAGATCAAACCCTCCTCATCTCATCCCCAGTTCTATAGCAGAAAACCTGCTGTTGTTTCCCATTCTTATCTGCCCCAATCCCCAATGAATAACAAATACCATCTCCAACCTTCCTTCCTCCAACTCATCCCAGTATCCAAGTTCCTGTCACAGGTAGGCATTCCCTGTGAACACACTAGGAATGCAGGTAAGTGAACTGAAGACCATCACTGATCCCTCCTCTCCTCCAAACCCAATCTCTTAGGCCCATCCCTACCTCTGCAACAGAACACCGGCTACAGCCATCGTTTCCCTTCTGCTCACAAATGCTGTGGATCTAACAGTCCTTCCCCTCCCAATCTCCCTCTTCTAACTTGTTGCTAAATCCTGGTCCCCTGCTTCAGAAGGCACTCCCCACTAACCCACAGACCACATCTCTCAGGGAAGTAGGCAGCCTGCCCACAGATCTTACTCTCCTTTACATTCCTCTAGATCCAAACCTTCAGTCTCATCCCTGAACTATAACAGAACCTCTGTGGTGACCTCTCTTCACTGTCTTTGCCTATTCCAAAGAGACAAAATAAGCATATCCTGATGAAAAATCTGCTCTCTTCCATTCTATGAACACCTTTAGACTGACTAGATTACCCCATTCTTAAGTGTTAGCCCCCAAGACCCAGGAACACATTTGACCTGGAAATCACTGTTCCCAACTATCAGAACCAAAGGAAATTTCCTACAAAGCAATACACAGCCATCACAGTCTTTGAAAATCCAATATCTGTCTATAATCACAGCTCTACAGAAGATGCCCGAAAACAAAACAAAACAAATCAAAAGCAAAGTAAAACTCCAATATAGGGAGGTTATCTATACCTACAGAATCACAGGGAATAAATAATACCAGACCAGCAAAACCAAATAAAAGGAAATACACACACACACACACACACACACACACACACACAACCTACACCACCACCACCACTACCACCACCACTACCACCACCACTACCACCACCAGCAACAAAATAAAAAGCATCAATAATCATTGGTCATTGACATCTCTCAATATCAACGTTCTCATTTCCCTGATAAAAAGACACAGACTACCAGAATAGATGTGGAGACAGGATCCATCATTGTACTGCATCTAAGAAACACACATTAACACCAATAGTAGATATCACTCAGAGGGAAAGGATAAAAAAAAAAAAGATATTCTAAGGAAATAGATGAAAGAAGCAAGCTGGTGTAGCAATTTTAAAATTTAAGAAAACAGATATCAAACCAGAACTATTCTAAAGAGAAAAGGAAGGATTCTACATAGTCATCACAGGAAAACTCTACCAAGATGACATCTTAATTCTCAACATCTATGCCACAGACACAAGGGCACCCAAGTTTATAAAAGATTTACTACTACAGTTTAAATCACATATTGACCCTCATACACTGAAAGTGGGTGAAGTGGGTAAAGTCAATATCCCACTCTTACCAATGGATAGGTCACCCAGACCCAAACTAAACAGAAAAACACTGGACACAATATAAACCAAAGAGATATGACATATATTTAAAGAACATTTTATTCAAACACAAAAGGTTATACCATCTTTTGTGTACCTCATGGGACTTCCTCCAAAAGTGACAACATACTCAGACACAAAACAAGTCTCAATAGATAAAAGAAAATTGAAGTAACTCCCTGCATCCTACAAGAACACCATGGGTTAAAGTTGGTTATCAAAACCAACAGAAAGCTTAGAAATTCAAAGAAATTTAATATCGCTCTACTGAATGAAAAAAAAAAGGGTAAAGACAAAAATAAAGCAAGAACTAAAAGACGTTTTAGAATTCAATGAAAATGAATACATAGTATACGCAACTTTTTGGGACAAAATGAAAGTGGTGTTAAGAGGAAAGTTCATAGCACTAAGTGCCTGCATAAAGAAATTGCAGAGGTCTCATACTAACAACTTAACAGTGCAACTGAGAGCTCTAGAACAAAAAGAAACAAACACACCCAAGAAAGGTAGGTGGCAGGAAATAATCAAACTGAGGGCTGAAAGTTAAAAAAAAAAAAAAGAAAAGAAACAAAGGGAATAAAAAAATCAATGAAATAAAGAGCTGCTTCTTCGAGAAAATCAACAAGAAGGACAAAGTCTCATGTAAATTAATTAAAAGGTGGAGACAATATCCAGATTGATAAAATTAGAGGTGACAAGGGAGCCATAACAACAGACAACAAGAAGATCCAAGGAACCATTAGGTCACACTTCAAATATCTGTACTCCACACAACTCAAAATCTAAAAGAAATGGATGATTTTTCTCAATAGGGACCACTTACTAAAGTTAAATCAAGATCAGATAAATGATGTAAATAGACCTATAACTACTGCTGAAATAGAAGCAGTCATTGTAAGTATCACAACTAAAATAAGCTCAGGGACAGATACTCTTAGTATAGAAACCGTCCAGATTTTAAAAAATGAGTTAATGCCAATACTCTAAATTATTCTATAAAATAGAAACAAAAAGAACATTGCCCCAGTTATTCTGATATCCAAACCACACAAAGACATAACAAAGACACAAAGACATAACAAAGAAAGGAAATTACAGAACAATTTTCCTTATAAACAGAGATTCAAAGCTACTCAATAAAATTAGTGCAAACTGAATCCAAGAATATATCAAAAAGTTCATTAACTGTGATTGAGTAGGCTTCACCCAAGATATGCAGGGATGGTTCGATACACAAATATTAATAAATGTAAATGTAATATGACATAAAAATTGAAGAAAAAAATGATCAGATGAAGAAAGGACCTTAGACAGAATTTAACAGCCCTTCATGATGAAGTCTGGGAGAGATTATAGATACAAGGGACACACATAGATATAATAATGGTAGTTTATATCAAGCCTATAGCCAAGATTAAATTAAGTGGAGAGAAACTCAAAGGAATTCTTCTAAAATTAGGAACAAGACAAGCTTGTCAATATTCTCCATATCTATTCAATATAGTCCTTGAAGTCTTAGCTAGAGCAATAAGAAAACTGAATATCAAAGGGATACAAATTAGAAAGAAAGAGGTTAAATTATTATTATTTATAGATAATATAGTGCACATAAATGGGCCTGAAAGTTCTATCAGGTGACCCTCCCAGCTAATAAACACTTTCGGCAATGTAGCTGGGTATAAAATTTAGTCAGAAAATTGAGTAGCCCACTTATGGACAAATGACATATTGGATGAGAAATAAATCAGGGAGACAGCTTTCACAATAGCCTCAAATAACATAAAATACATTGCAGTTATTATAATAAGGCAAGAGAAAGACTTGGATGATTACAAACTTCAAGTCTTTGAAGAAAGAGACTGAAGAAATCAGAAGATAAAAGGATATACCATGCTCATGAACTGGTAGGATTAATACAGTAAAAATGTCCATCCTTCCAACAGCAAATTTCAGAGACAATTACAGACCTTAAAATTACAATTAATTCTCAACTTCACATGAAAAAACAAAACAACAACAACAACAAAACCCAGAATAGCTTAAAAAAAAAAAAAAAAAAAATCCTGAACAACAAAAATAGTGCTGGAGGTCTCATCATTTTGGATTTCAAGAAGTACTGCAGAGCTATCATAAAAAAAATCAGGTGGTAGTGGCATAAAAACAGACAAGGTGAACAATGGAATCAAAATGAAGTTCCAAACACAAATTCACACACCATTGAACACTAGTTTTTGACCAAAAAAAAAAAAGTACATAGTGAAAAAAATGACAACATCTTCAGTAAATGGTACTAGTCTAACTGGATGTTGGCATGCAGAGGAATGCAAATAGATCCATATCGATTACCTGTACAAAAATCAAGTCCATATGGACAAAATCTAAAATAAACCCAGATATACTGAATCTGATAGAAGAGAAGGTGGGGAATAATCTCAAATGCATTGGCACAGGAGACAACTTCCTGAACAGAACACCAATAGCATAGGCACTAAGATCAACAATTAATAAGTGGGACCTCATAAAACTGAATTTTATTGTAGGGCAAAAGACACTGTAATTAAGACAAAGCAGAAGCCCAAATAATGAGAAAAATACTTCTTTTCCAACTTTACATCTGATAGAAGAGTAATATTTGGATATAAATATATAATCAACACAAGAAACTATATATCAAAAACCAAATACTTCAATTTAAAAATCGTGTGCAGATCTAAAGAAATTATCAATAGAGGAAACTCAAATGGCTGAAAAACACTTAAAAAATGTTCAACATCCTTAGCCATATGGGAAAGGCAAATCAAAACTACTTGAGATTCCATCTTATGCCTGTCAGAATGGCTAAGATCCATAACACAAGTGACAGCTCATGCAGGCAAAGATGTGGTATAAGGAGAGTACTTTTCCACTGCTGGTGGGAGTGCAAATTAGAATACCCACTATGGAAATAAATATGGTTGTTCCTCAAGAATTTCGGAATTGATTCACTTCAAGATCCAGCTATTCTTGAGTGTATACTCAAAGGATACTTTATTCTACTAGCAGTATACTTGCTCAATCATGTTTATTGTTGCTCTACTCATAATAGCCAGAAACATCCTGATGTCTCTCAACAGAAGAATGGATAAAGTAAATGTGGTATATTTACACAGTGGGTGTAAATTACTCATATAATTTGTAGGTAAATTGATGGAACTAGAAGAAATTCTTCTGAGTGAAGTAACACAGACCCAGAAAGATAAATATGGTATGTATTCACCAATACGTGTATATTGGCCATTAAATAAATGATAACCAATCTGCAATCCATATACCCAGAGATGTTAAGTGTAGAGGAAGGAATTAGGGAGACACATGGATCCTCCTTACAGGAGGGAATAGAATAATTATGGGCAGACTGTGGGAGGTGATGGGAACGGGAGGATCAGCTGGGACGTGCGATGGGAGATAGTGTTGAGGGAAAGAATGTGGAGAGAGATAAATGGAATTAAGAAGCATCAGAAGAGATGATATGCAAAAGTAGTGCAGTGGAAACTTCCAAAAATATATGAAGGTGATCCTAATGAGGTCTTCTAAGGATGGTGGATACAGAGTCCCAGCTGACCATGTCTTTTACCAAATTAGACTTCCAGTAGTGGGACTGGGTTGCATTCAATGGAGTTGTTGGGCAAGGAAATTTTATGGAAATCCCCAAACATCCCAGTCTGTTGCTAAGACAATCGATTACTCTCCACAAGCTGACAACAAGTCCCCATTGCCATGTATAACACCCAAACAACTCATTTAACATGGAGAAGTCAGCTGGTACCTGCATAGAACCTTTTCCCCTACTTCTAGTGTTTTTGGTGAAGGAGCATACTCTGGAGGCTTCCAAAGGGGAAATATAAACACCAACCCAGCCACAAATTATTTGGCATACACTCTGTCCTTCCTGTAAGATATACAGTAACACAACAAAACACTGAACTTTTAAGAATAGAAAACAAATTACTGATTTGATTTAAGACCCACTCCATGAGTTGGAACCCATACTCAACAATGCTTGGGTTACCAAAAACTAGAAACCAGCTATGCCAGATACCTAGGGTAAAACCAAACACTACAGGTCTAAAAGAAGTATAAATAAAATGACTCCTAATAATATTTTGCTATACTTATATATCGATACCTTATTCAGTCATCACCAAAAAGGCTTCCTCCTGCAGGAAGGTGGAAACAGACACAGAGATCCACATCTAGATATTGCACATAGAGGGAAATTTTGGAACTGTCAGATCTAAATAGGATATCTCCACCAAATCCCTCCCCCAAAAGCTCAGGGAACTGGGGAAGAGGAGGCAGAAAGAGTGTAAGAGCCAGAGGGGATGGAGGACACCAGGGGAACACGGCCCTCTGAATCAATAGAGGACACCAGGAAAAAAGTTTCCCTGAATCAACTAAATAAAACTCATATGAACTTACAGAGACTGTAGCTGAGAACCATAAGGCCTACAGAAGTCTTCACTAAGTCTTCTGCATGTATATTACAGCTATTAGCTTAATACTTTTTTTTTTTTTTTTTTTTTTTTACTTTTTATGAGAATCCTGAGTATGTGAATGCATGGGTCTCTGATTCTTGTGCCTGTTCTTGGGTGTCTTTTTCTTCTGTTGGGGTGCCTTCTTCAGCCTCAATTTGATGGTTTACATTTTACCTTCTTGTATTTTATTTAGTCATTTTCGGTTATTATCTCTTAGAAGCCTTTTCTTTTCTAATGAGAGACAGAAGGGGAGAACATCCAGAGGGAAGAAGAGGGAGGGAGGAATTGGTAAGTGTAGGAAAGCAAAACCACCAAATACTTAAATTAAATGAAACCTGAAGTTGGGGTAGCTAATTTCTTTTTCATTGAACAGAAGTGCTGTGTGTGAATATTGAAAGAACAACAAAAGGTGCTGTCCCTGGCCCATGCCATTGTCCAGTAAGTATCTCCTACAGCCAAGAGTGAGGGAGAATTAAACCTGGTCATATTTACTGAATACTCTCACAGGCTTCCCAGTCAAGTCAGTTTATCTAGCAAAGTGTCTGTGTGGAAAATGAAAAGCAAATAAATCTTGCGTGATGTTTTCATGACTTTGGTTAGGTTATATTTCAACTGAAATGTCTATTAGCCTTCTAAACTTAAATGTCATGAATGTGCAGTTAGACATCCTAGTTCTCAGTTAAGGAGAGATTCTTTTCTTCATGTTTCAGTTAAGTAGAGAAGCAATTCAGTATTCTATTGAATATATATATGTGTGTGTGTGTGTGTGTGTGTGTGTGTGTGTGTGTGTGTGTGTGTGTATGTGTAGTATTTGGCAAGACCACTAAAGAAGAGTATACTAATTAGAGTTAAAAGATCATTGCAACAAGTTAAGAAGGGAAATTAAGAGGTACTCTGGATATACAAGCCTGCAAGAGTGACCATGGTGTAAGAGGAAAACCAATTGGGCATGAAGGGTAAGAGGACTCAGTTAATTCTAATACTTTTTAAAAAAAGATAAGTGAACGAACCAACAAGCAAACAAAAACGTTAGTGAAACATCTATAACCCATTTGAAAGTGCATTTAGCATAATAGTAGAGCAATCACGATGATACAAAGGTTTAAAGGGCAGTGAGATAATTAAACAAAATGATAATAGGAGACAAGTTTTTTTTTAATATTTTAACCCCAAATAGGAATTAAAAAAATGTTACTGGCTACAAGGCTATGCTTTGCTATAGAGTATTTTTAATGCGGCTTAGAAAATAAAATGTTTCTGTGCCCATGGCAAAAACAGAGTGGGGAAATAAAATTAGATGGAAAGGAAGGGGACAGAATCACTAGATTATATTGAATAGATTGTGGAGCTTATGAACATAATATCAAGATAGGACCTAAACTTTGTGAGCTCAGAGGCAGATATGTCTGTAGAGGTAGCAATAGAACACTGTGCAATCTTTAGTTTGATAGTTTTATCTCTCAGAAAACGGGAGTAGAATTGACTATCCACAGTGTAAAGGAACTGAACAGCAGTGTACATGACAATGTGTGCTATAGATGTCTGCTGTGTGTGCTGTGTACATTTGCTGTCCCCAGAGAATATCAGGTGTCTTGCTCTATTATTCCTTGCCATATTCTTTGAGACAAGGTATCTCATTGAGTCTGGAGCCAGGCTGGTTGTAATCATGCCTCATAGGTCCACCTATGCTTACACATACACACAAAATAGAATTCCACAGGGGATTGGACTTACATCAATAGGAACAGTCTCTTTCTCTGGTCAGGTTTATGAACCAGGCTATAACCTCAAACTTTCTACAACTTTAAGCTTTTCTTGAAAGGAGAACCATTATTAATGTTAATCATTTTCAAAATTTAATTTTTATACATGATAGTTCCATCTTAATATTTCAACATTTTCTTCTCTTAGGTTATTTGTGTTCATTAACTATAAAATTTTATCAAAATGTGAAAAGAATAATGTCATTCTGTTATCACCCTTATTAATTCAGATATAATGCTATGTATACCTATGTGAACTCATAGAGTACATTTATGAATAAAACAACAGGTAGAAATGAAGCTTACACCTTGCAAATATCATATAAAACAAATATTTGCCAAACTTGATGTTATATTTTCTGAGTTACATTTTACAAGATCAGAATCATATTTTAAAGTTCATGGATTTTTAAATACTTACAATGTTGTCTGGCAGACTAAATAGATGGGAACAAAAATACCCATGATGACTATATATCCATCCATATTATATATGGTTTTTCATTATATATGTATACACATATGCAATATGTTTATGATATGTGTATTTCTTACTATAGTTTAAGTTTTATAATACTAAATCCTGTTAATTATAAGACAGGCAAATAGCTAGACATTTGAAAAACAGTTACAAACATGCAATTGGTGAATTTTGGAAAATTAGTTTTTCTCTGTGGAGGCACAATATTTCCTGACATGGAGATCTCTTGGTACTTTATGCCGCCTTTGTCTAGGATATCACATACCATAAGCACACTCTCATCATGCACCTAAATTTAACACATCAGGAATACTATTTTGATATCTCATGAAAAAATGTGTCTTGTAATAGAATGTCATGTTTTTGTTCAGTAACCATACTCTCTCTCATCCTTAAGTCTCCTCACACAGTGATCACCTGGTCACAACACACATTGATTCTATTTTGTGGGCACAGCTTTAGATTTTCTGTACCTTTTTTTATGATTTCCTTTACAAAAACAAGCCTTAGAAAATCTTCACGTCTGCTTTGAACTGCCTCATTCTTCAAAAACATATTTTGTATATGAATGTATAATGTGGGGGGGATGGGCTGGCGAGCAGGCATGTTTGTCTCAGAAGTCCATTCACCTTGACATAGATGCTGAGGATCAACTCAAGTTGACAAGCATGTACAGCTTTTGAAAATCTTGTCATCTCAATACAAGAGGTTTTTTTTTTTCTCCTGTAAAATAATTCTCTAAAAGGGACTATATTGTATATGAGTCTTTAGTACACCAATCCCCTCACATTATGAAACATTCAGCTTTTTTTTTTAAATTTTACTATTACTGCATTTTGATTACCAATGTTAAGCTTAGAAGATAGACATTAGTCGAAAAGACATTAATGAATGCTAGTGAGTGATAAATACAGGGGTCACCAATTGAAAAGTGTGTGTGTGTGTGTGTGTGTGTGTGTGTGTGTGTGTAGAATAAAGGACAATTCATCCTTCCTGGGAGTGTGACCTCACAGATTGCACGGCAGCATGTTATTATAAACAACTTTGTAAAGTAATTGATAAAAGGACCTGAGACAATTGATAAAAGGACCTGATCACAAGTGTATCCTGAGAGGATTCTAAGGTTAAATTGTTCAACTGTCATGGGAAGCGCTTGTTTGTCAGTTTGGGTAACTTTTCCCATACTGGTGTTACAAACGGACGCCGTGTGGAATACTTCTCTCACAGGGCGGCTAGATGAAGGCAGCATCTAAAGAAGCCTGTGCAGTATCTGTCAGAAAAGTCCCACTGACAAAGAATCTGATGATGAAAAGTAAAGTTTCAATGAAATGGGTTCATTATTATTTTATATGATACGTAGTTTTTAAATATGTACATATAAATAAATTAAATACAGTGATTACACTTTTGAATATTTAATCTGCAGTCTGAGAGTACATATTTAAATTTCCTTCTGGAATGTGGGAAATTACTTTATATTCATGTTGACTGTATCTGTCAGCACATATATTAAACAGGTTGGACGATTCCAGTAGTGACATATAGCATATATGTGCCAATTGAGGATCTGAAACACATGGTATTTTGAAAGAATTACAACCTTGATTTCCCCATCTCACAAGTTTAACCCTGCCAGGTTTACTCAGGTGAGTTACTGGAATTATTTCAATTTTTTTTTTTCTCTTCAGATTTCTGCTACAACTCAAGCTCAGCCATAACATTAGATAGTAAGACCTGAGTCCCAAGTTCTTAGCACTTTGTCATGCATATTTCCAGTTGCTTACTAATAGTATTTTTTCATTAGTCACAAAATACAACTGTCTTTTTAATGAGATATAAACCGTGGATATTGCCAACTCCTGCTGTGTTTCATCCATAATTTAAAACTCATCAGGTTCATGAAATAGTGGTGGTCATTGCTGGCATATAATAAATTGTTACATTTAAGCACATGGAAACCACCACATGAGCCAGCTGACCTATATAAAGACAAACAGAAAGGAATTAACTCCAGGAAGTACATTTTAAAACATTCTCTCATTCAAAATCTCTAGCTTGGTTTAATTTTTTGCTATCTAAACCAATGAAACGTCTTTATTAGTTAAGCTATGTTAGTTCAATTTTCATTTATATTCAACTCCATTCAGATGCCTTAATATTTAATGTTCTGCACTCTTCTTGAATATAGTCCTTTTTATTTCCCTTTTCCATTGTAAAGATATTTTTCCCTTGTTTTCATTATTTCACATTCAGGAAAATTCTCAAATGACTCTATACTGGATTTTTTTTATTAGAATTTACTATTTTCTTTGACATTTTCAAACTTACATACAATGTATCAGGATTATATTTCCCCCAAGTCTCAAGCATGTAAGAGCCCCCCCCCCCAATATGTTCCCTTTCACTTTCATGTCCATTTATTTCAAATTTTTTTTCTTTTTGATAACCCATTGAGTCTGAGTAGTGCTGTCAGCATGTGTATGGGTGTGGGGCCATCCAGGGAAGCATGAGAAACCTCCTATTGGCAAAAATCCCCAAAGATTAACAGCTCCTCCTACCCCAGAAACCAACAACAGATAAATGGTCTTTCAGAGAGCAGCAGGAGCCCCTTGCCATCCAGGCCCCTGAATGTTATTGTAGCTGCTTTGTCCCAGAGCTGGCTCAAATATTTCATATAATGAAAATAAAGCTATTGAGACTTGCTCCCATTCACTGGAGCAATTCTAAGACATTTCTCTAACATCTATACTCCCGAGTTATGTATTCCCAAGTAGTTCATAACTCATGATCTTCATCAGATCTTTCTCTCATCTAGTTTTCAAATGAGTAAGCATCTATTTATCTGTGCTCAGTCAGGTTAAATATCAGTTTTTAATTTCATTAAAAATGTAACTCCCGTGTAAACAAAATTATTTTCCTGCTTTTGGGGGGTTGCATTTTGTTTTGTTTCATTTCATTGAAGTCTTGGACACTTCACTGCTGGCTAATTATCTCTTTCAGGTACATGTTTGCTATATTATAAGATCCTTGATGACAAATACTGTACTTTATGGAGATACATCTGTATGGCAAATGTAGAATCAATTCTATAATGGATCAAATGGGGAAAAAAAGGGAAATAACTTAAGTTCCTCAGAAAGAAGTAAAATCTGAGCCTCAGAAGTATGTCTCCATTGTGGAACATGATTGAACTTCAGCATTAGTGAGCCTAGGAGAGGAATCATTAAATAGGTTAACTTTCTTTCACTGAGATTCACAAACAGAGTTTGTTACTTCAGCTACTACTTGATGGTAAAATGCATCTCATCCATTTGAATATTTTAAAACTCAAATTATTTTTATTTGAAAATGAAAGCATAGAGAATATCCAAATATATTGCTTTGGAATAACAGTTTTGATCAAGTTACATCCTTGGATCTTGAAGCACAAGTGTAGGCAATCGTGAGAGTTTTATAGGTTAATTGATTAACAATGGAGATACCCAGTACTGATCATGATGATTTTTATTAACTATCTCTAACATTCTGAAACAGAACAAAGTTTTTTAAAATCTTTTTTTCAGTTATTTAGAAACATATTCTCAACAGATCATAATGTTTGATAATTAGTACCCATAATAGGGTTTGAGTGTGGTTCCTCTCCTGTGAAACTCACGTTGGGGCTTAATTTTCATTGGTATTAAGAAGGTAGAAGCAAGGTATGATAGCTGTAGTGGGGTGGGGGTAGACATTTTAAGGTTAAGCTACAATGAATCAGACAATAAAGAAAGAACAAGAAACAAAAAAATTAAAGTGATGAAAATGTAATAATGTAATATTCATCAAATATAATAAAAAATATACTAATGATTTTAGTTTCCAAGTATCATTTCCATCTATTCCAAACAGGAGTTGAGACCTTCCCTGCTATAAGAAACTAGTGCTCAAAAAATAAGTAGAGAATTTACAAACAACCCAACAGGAACTAAAGAGCTCTGAGACACACTGGTTGACTGACAGTCGAACCATTTTATTTTACTTGAATTCTGTCAGTCTTGAATAGTCATAACCCAGCTGCACAAGACACACATAGCAGAGTGATATTTAATCTGCCAATGTAAATAAGACTTGAAATAACAAAAAGTGAATTAACATTAGTTCTTATAAAATCAATTTTAATAAAAGTCTAAAGAACATTCCTCCTTTATAATTTCTATTTGATAAATGATATTATTTACCAAAGAGTCAACCAAGCCAGAAGCAAAGCCACCTTGGTTTCCTCCCTCTCAATTGCACACTCAATATCTCTATAACTTTTTCTGTCATATATTGAACTTGTAAGTAGTCTTCTATATTTGTTTTTGTTCTTTGGGAACCTGTTCTGTTAGTGAGTTTTCAGACATCCTTATGATCTTGGCATTAATTTCTAAACCCTCTATTCTATCCAATTGGTTTGTGTGAAATTTTCTCTTCATTTGTCATTTTTGACCTATAATTTATGTGCTTCAACCACTTCATAACATAATGTTCTCCGTGAAAAACTGGTTCATCTCTGCCTGATTTGATTTTTTTCACTAACTCAATTCAATAATTTATTCATCTCCAATTTTGCTTGTTATAATTAATTATAAGTATTTTAAATGGAGATTTTAAATTACTCATGATATTCTAGTGCCTAGATTATATGAGGCAATTTATTGTGTTATAATTATAAAAAATAAAAATACAATTTAAAATCATGAAACTAGTAATTGCTATGCCTCATGATTTCCAGAATATTAAAACAATAGATTACATTATTGTCTTTCATTACAATGCACTATCTTGTATAATTTGACAGAATGCTTATAGAAAATAAGACCATAATATATACTGTTTAGCAATAATATGAATTCATGTCCACCAATTTATTTTATAACAAATTTTTGAGCACATAAAATATCACTATTATAAAGCTCACATTTTCTTTTCTTCTGTGAAATGAAGAACATTTGTATAAATCCAAGCATGTGGAGTTTCTAGCATAAAATGTGACAAGAACTCTGCCTTAATTCTCATTGATGAGAAGGAGAACTGATATGTTTCCCTGGGAAATAAACTAGGTTTTTCCATTGTCTCTCTTTCCACTGTGGCAATATAGATGTTGTGCTGAACCTTGCATGGTGTGCTGATAGCACCTGACCAAAGGAAAACATTTGGTCCACTTTCTCCCTCTGCTGTGTCTTTGGACTTCTGTTCACACGAATTCTGGATTAATCCTCCATTCAGTCATACATGTTAAATGAGTCTGGGCACTTCTTTACCATTGAGACTCAGTGGATAAGTCGTCTTTACTCTAGGTCTATCTATTTCTTTGGTTGTGCTTTGCTCATGGATGCCCTGCAAACTGAGGCTATCATTGTAGGATCCTCTCCTGGTAGTCTCTTAGTGCTTCCTCAAAAGGTTTCTTATACATAATTCTGGTATCTAATTCTCAGAAGACTCCTGTGCTCTGTTACCATTTAGAGCTTGTCTATGTTCTGGGAAATGTTTATTGATTACTTTTGATATTATACTTTTAATTATAGCATTTCTCCCCGCCACTTCCTTCCTCCAAACTCTCCTGTACTTTTGTCAACACTCTATTTAAAATTCATGACCTCTTTTGTCACTAATTATTATTACATGCATATATGTATATGCACATACATATCTATTTTCAAGTTATGAGTTATATATATATATATATATATATATATATATATATATAAATTGAAAATTAATCTTTTGTGCCACACTAGCTTATATCAAATTCCTTCTTTTATGTTAAATATATTTAAAAATTCCTGATATGTTTTAACTCCTTCCTTATGCGTGTAAAATGTTTTCTTATATTGTATTTATTTTCCTTCATAACAGATACATTTAATATTCTATATTTCCATTCACTCAATGTCAATTTGCTTATTGGCCTGAATCGACAGATCATTCCTCAATGTCAAGTTCCTGAGTGGATGGATCTGAGAATGAAGACATAAAGAGGACAGGAAAGCTAGGGACAGAAGTCTGGTATAAGTGGATAGCTTCTGCCAAGGATGTTTCCTAAGAAGCATAGCATCTTACACACGGTTTTCAGGGAAATGGACAGTATAAGAAAGTCATCATACAGCAGAACAAAACCATCAAGAAGTTAATAGAGCAGTGTTGCTCAGAACTGGATAGGTCAAGTGTACCACCCACCAAGAACATAGCAGTTGTGGAATCCATAACTCCAATTTCTTTAGGAGAAAAATCTAGGTTTCCAGGAACCCAAATATTAACTCTTTCAAGGCTCTGTCCCCAGCTCAGGACCAGATCTCGCCAAGTCTTCCTCTGGTCAAGAACACAAAGCTAGTGTTCTTTTAGCCCTTTCATCAGGGCCACTGAGAAAACTTGGGATAGTCTGGCTACCAACAGATTAAAACAACATTAAGTAGCTCCTTGTAACTATTAAATATTACTTTCTAGCTGAGCAACACAAGGTACTGAAGAATTCATTCAAGGTTTAAATAATTTTATGGAATTAACTCTCACTGATTCATGTCTATTTATCTTTGTTTTGTTTGTTTGGGATTGTTACTGCTTTTCTTTTCTTTATGCTTTCTCAACAAATATTTACTCAGATCATCAATAAAATGGCTACCAAAAGCTAGCTATCTATAACATTTTGTTTTCCTATGCTTTTCTTTTGTAATATATACTTATCATCAAATGTAGATTTAAAGTCAGCTTCTCTGATTATAAAATAATATATGATCATTGTGGGAAAACTTTAAAAATTCAAAATGCAAGTAAAATTATAAAAACAATTTATTATTTTCCCTTTCATTAAAGATATATTCTTACAAAATACAATATAATCTGAATACAGCTTCTGTATAGTTCAGAGACCTAGATAAAAATAAATAAAATAAAATAAAATAAACCCACTATTGGTCTTTTTAAAAAATTAACAATAAAATGACTTCTAACAATGTTATACTATACCCATAAATTGGTGCTTTATTCAGCCATCATCAGAGAAGCTTCCTCTTGTAGCAGATGGGAACAGATGCAGAGACAGCCAGATGTCACACAGAGAAAGGTATTCCAAGGAACACTCAGCTCTAAATGGAATGTCTCCATCAAATCATTCTCTCAGAGCACAGGAAACCCATGGAAGAACAGGCAGAAGGAGTGGGGGAAATAGGAATTGAGGACACCAGGAGAACAAGGACCTATAGAGCAACTGAGCAAAGCTCATATGAACTCACAGAGACTGGTGCAGCATGCACAGGGCCTACAGTGGTCTGTCCTAAGTCCTCTGCATATATTGTTATAGCTTTCATTTTAGCACTTTTATGGGACTCCTGAATATGTATAGGAATTGGATCTCTGGCTCTTGTGCCTTGTCTTGGGGCTCTTACATTTCTTCAGAGAAAGGAGGGAAATAATATCCTAAGTATCTTAATACATCTCATTTACATGTTTTACATCAAAGCTTCTTCCAGAAATCCCCAATGGCCATCTTCAGATCACTAAACAATACATGTATTAGGCATTCCTCTTTGTTGTTTATCAGTGTTAAATTGGAATACTCACCTATTTAACAAGACACGTGTTTTAAAGCTTTGACATTATTAAATGCTTACAGTTTGTCAGGGACTCTTTCAGACCTGTGCACTGATTGTGAGAATATCAAGTAGGAAAATACTATGAAAGCTCTATGAGATTCCTGAAAAAGAATTGAACAGAACCTGCATGGAATCTAACAATTCAGTTTTGGAGTAAATGTTCGAACAAAGGATAAAGAGAGGCTCAAATATTTGCATTATCTGCCATCTTTGCAGACATCATTAACAATAGAAAAAAAAAACCTATGAGAATAATCAATTTGCTAACAGATGAGTGGACAAACAAAATGTGATCTACATGCCAGATAATATCATTAAGTCTGAGAAAGATAAAAAGCCTGAAACAGTGTAAAAAGTGAGATAAAACGTTAGTAGAGAAACAATCCTTAGATGGTGTTACTTATGTGAAATATTTACAGCCATTAAATTCATAGGGACAGAAAGAGAAATTGTGATTGGCTGGATGGAAAAGAGGATGCGCAATGTGTGTAAAATGAATAGAGAGCTTGAGTGGGAATGTTGAAAGAGTTCTTCAGACAGATTACCTCTCCAGGTATAAACCATTAACTATCCTAAAGGTCCATGAATTTGAGTATCATCTTAATATCCCAAATTTTTACAGATGACACAGTGTAATTCTAGCAAGGAGGCTTCCATCAGGTTCAGTTAAAGTTTCATTAAATTCAAGGTCATTCCCATCTGCTAGAGGCTATTGGGTTCTCTGCTACAGGACCTCCCCCACCACCCAAACATATACATATAACACCCATTCTCTTCTACTTTCAAAGAAAAAAAAAAACTGTCCAGTCCCCTCCTTTCAGGGACACAGGCTGAGCAAAGTGTCCCTATGTAAGCCCAAGGTTCCAAACAGCCAGCTCATGCACTAAGGACAGGTCCAGGTCCCACTGCCTGGGTGCCTCCCAAACAGTTGAAGCTATTCAATTGTCTCATTTATCCAGAGGGCCTGATCCAGCTGGGGGCTCCACAGCCTTTGGTTCATAATTCATGTACTTCCATTCATTTGGCTATTTGTCCCTGTGCTTTTCCAATCTTGGTCTCAACAATTCACACTCTTACAGTCCCTCCTCTTTCTCGACAATTGGATTACCTGGAGCTCCACCTGGAGCCTGGCCTAGGATCTCTGCATCCATTCCATCAGTTATTGGATGAGAGTTCCGCACAACAGTTAGGGTGTTTGGCCATCTGATCACCAGACTAGTTCAGATCAGGCTTTTTCTCGACCATTGCCAGTAGTCTACAGTGAATGTATCATCATAGATTTCTGGGGACCTCTCTAGCACTTTGCTTCTTCCTGTTCTCATGTGGTTTTCATTTAACATGGTTTGTTATTCCTTGTTCTCCCTTTCTGTTCTTGATCCAGCTGGGATCTCCTGCTCCCCTAGCTTTCTTTCCCTCAAACCTTGTCCTTCATTACCCCCACTCAGTCCAGGTTGTTCATGTAGATCTCATCCATTTCTCTGTCATTGGGAGATCCCTGGGTCTTTCCTAGGGTCACTTTTTCTAGGTAGCCTCCCTGGAGTTGTGTGGCAGTCTAGTCATCTTTGTTTTACATCTAGTATCCACCTACGAGTGAGTACATACCATGTTTGTGTTTCTGAGTCAGGGTTACCTCACTCAGGATGATATTTTCTAGATCCATCCATTTGCCTGCAAACCTCATGATATCATTGATCCATCTCCCCCAATACCCAGCTGTAGTACTCTTGGGCATATACCCAAGGAATGCTCAATCAAGGGCATTTGCTCAGCTATGTTCATATCAGCATTGTTTGTAATAGCCAGAACCTGGAAACAACTGAGGTGCCCTTCAACTGAAGAATGGATAAAGAAAATATGATACATATATACAATGGAGTACTACTCAGCAGAGAAAAACAATGACATCTTTACTTCTTTATACAGTTGGCCATTCATTTCAATACACTAGCATCTGTAGATGAAGATAAAGACCAGATGTAAGACAGTGAAAATGTTACTGATTTGGTTTAAACAGTGTAGTGTTCATAAAAGTGTGAATTTAATGTCTAAACTCTAGTCTGGTTTTCAGTAGTAACTTGAATCCTTCTTCTATGTCCCTCACATTACATTATTTCTTCAGGACTTAACCCTTACTGTGGTTAGCCAGAAGGAAATTATCTCTACCTATGGGACTTACCTTCAAATAATAGATAATGTAGTGATTTGTCTATTGGACATTAATTTGTTCTTCTTTGTGATTTACATGGAATCAACCTTATATACTAGCTTGTTAAATGAGATTTTCAAATTGAATTACATAAAGAATACTGAGATTTTATCAGGTATTTGTCCTAAGTTATCTATTAGATTCTAATGCCAAAAAATTTACCACTGTAGTTAATTTATTTTATTGAGGGATTAAATTTCTATTAAAATGCAAATATAAACTCTCAAATCTTTTCATATTTAATGTTCATTATAAGTGAATTTATGTGAATCATTCTATTTGACCTTTGTACCAATCAAATTTTATTAAGACTAATGAGAAGAAATAGTAAGAGAATGATGGCTTTATTAAGAATCTTGAAAGAGAAGCCTTTGGAAAGAAAGAAAGCCTGAAACACAGAGCTGATAAATAGTTCAGTATGCCAGAGTATTTGTTGTCTGAAGCCCCTCCCAACCCCCCCCCCACCCCCACATACTGCCAATTCCTATAAAAATGCTTGCTTTTCATCTACAGAATCAGCAGGATCTCTCAGGCTCTAAGGTCAACTATCTTAGTCACAAGAACAGAGTTATACATTTAATGGAATTATCACAGGGTGTTAGAGTGGAGAGTAATAGAGTGGGACATGAGATGTTCCTCTCTGGCCTCTGTACATGTGCACATGGATGCATGTTCTCAGACATGTATGTGCATACACACTCATACATTACATACATACATGTTATATATACACCTTATATATATATAATATATATATTATATATATATATATATTAACAAAGCATATTATTTGGATTTTATAAGTTATATAGATAGCAGAAGCATGCCTTATTTTGTTGGTTGGCATAAGATTTTTGTATCCCTGGCAAAACATTATTGCTTTATAATATTGCATGATTTTGAATTGCTTCAATTTCCGATTCAGTATTCTTGACCAAAAGCAATTTTTCACCATTACTGTTAACAATTTCTTCTTTTTGAGTAAGCAAAATTCAAAGTTTTGTCTGGATGCCACAATGCATACAAAGAGACCACTTCCACTTCCGTTGTTGACAGAGGTTGAAATTTATCTAAGTTTCAATGTTATGTTGACTGTGGGGCTACTTCTCATTTAATATAGACCAGACAAGATTGTGGGGTTTATAAATGTCCTTCATATAGACATAGTTCATTAATTCTTATGACTGTATTGTGTTATAGTGTGTAAAGCACAACTATTTTATATTGTTCCTTCAATGTATACGTTTGTATGTGTCTCCTCTCCAGTCATTTGATTCCTGTGGATTTATTTTGAGGTGAGAAAATGCTGCTAATTTATGCCTAGGTTTTAATGGGATGGTGCATGGGAGAAAAGACATTTTTGTCTCCCAACAACACTGAAGTAGAGATAGAATCATAAGCCATACAATAGGTCTCATGCATGCTCTCATCAGATTGAGTCTCTTTGGACTAATCATTGGTCTCTTGACAATTTCAAGTTAGCTATTATGTTTCAACTTGCCATATTTGGTGGTATTAATTGTTATGTTGTAGAAGACTTTGCTTGTTTTAATATTTAAATCCTTTCTTTTATGTATCAAACCTAGCTGAATGCAGAAATATAATATTAAAAATATGAGCAAAAACTATTTGCTCAGGAAAGAATGAATACACAAAATACAACTACCTTTGCTTCAGAACTACAAAGACTCAAATCTGGAGAACTGCTACAAAAGACATTTGTACATTAAAATGTGTCAGTTCAATTCCTTTTTAATAAAATCTAATTTCTATTTATGATTAAAAAGGACTAACAATCCAATGAAAGTTAAAATCCATAAACTACAAGAGATCAAAATTTTAAATATTACTGCTATCATACATATATTCAATAATGTATTGGCCCTTTAAAAAAAGCATGGTAGCATCAAATGCCATGCTGAAAAAAATTGTTAAGCCTTAATCATTTTCTTCTAATAATATTATTTACTAACTTAAGCTTATTGGAAACCCTTAAAGAATACTGTAAAATTAAGCAGTTTCTCAGCAGTATTCATGTAAATAGAGACTATATAATTTAACAGATGGCATTTGAATGTGTCATAAATGATACTGCAAATAAATTGCATAGAAACCATTTAAAATCTCTTTGTCCTCTCGTGCATGTAAACATATTAGGAAGCTATTCAATAGTAGGCTTCCATATAGCATTTCAAAAGGACATTGATGTTTGTGGCCCCACCCCACATGCCCCTCTCTACCCTGTCTTCCCATTACCCTCTGAATTTAAACATATTCCAGTTTTCCCTTTATCTCTTATGGAACTACATGCTATTTTCCCTCATTTGAGGACCCCTTTAGTATTTACCAGATGCCTAAACCCTGCAGTTATTCAGATAAAAACACATATACTTCAAAATTAACAATTAACATCCTCATATAAGAAAAAAAATGGGTTTGGGTTAACACACTCAGCATGACAGTAGCTCCATCCATTTATCTGAAAATTTCACTTTCCTTAATAGATGAGTAATATTTTATTGTGCACATGTGCCACATTTTCATTTTCCATTCATCGGTTTATGGAAATCTAGGATATATTCAATTTGTATTTGTGATGAATATTACAGCAAATGGACACAGGTGAGCAAGTTTCCATGTAGTGGGATATTGAGTCCTATGTAAATATGTCAAATCAAATAGTGGCTATATCTGGATATTGTTCTAGATCAATTTTCAGGTTTTTTAGGAGCATCAACACAGTTTTCCACCGTAGATGTGCATATTTGCACTCCCACCATCAATACATAAGTGCTCCCTTTACACCACATCCTTGCTATCACGTGCTGCCCTTTGTTTATTGATCTTAGTCATTTAGACTAGTGTAAGATAAAATCATAGGGTAGTGGTAGTAGCAATTTTAATTTGTACTTTTCAGTGTGATAAAACCATTGAGCATTTAAAAAAATCATTTGCAGCCATTTGTGTTTCATCATTTAGAACTGTCTGTTTAGCTCTGCACCACAATTTTAATATTTTTACTGATATTCAGTTTTTTAAATTTTTATATATCATAGATACTAATTATATATATATATATGTTATATTTATAAACATACACACACACACACACACACACACACACACATATATATATATATATATATATATATATATATATATATATATGTAATTAGTTACTATTAAAATGGAATCACCATATAGTTGGGACAATGTCCCAACAAGACATCTTATGCTATCAAGTAAAACACCCAGTGCCATAAATGTATTACTTCTTGTTGAGTATTGGCAAAAATAGTCCTAGAGACCTCCAGAAATATCACAGGCTGTTGCCAAAGCTGTTAGTTACTCTCTGAAACCTGATGGGAAGGACTTATCACTGAAGACAGCTATTTCTCTTTGTCAGTGGACACATAGAAATCAAGCTGGTGCCCAGGGAGAAGTTTGACCTCTTTTGACTAACATTCATGGTGCTGAAGGTCCAGAGGAGAAAAGTAATCATGAATATTATTGAGGTACTAATCTTGGTGCCTACAGCAATGGCCTGCATTCAAGATACACAGGTGGCACAAATTGTTTGGGAATAACCAGCTGCACTTCCCATGACATTTAAGGCCCACTCCATGAGATAGGACACATACCTGATACTACCAAAATGCACAGGGACATGAAATTACATGGGTAATTGTGGCATATTTGATCACATTGTTAACACTGAGATTTTGCTAACAAATAAAATCAATCATAGGTCAAGAGGCAGAGCAAGCAACCAGTTGACAGGAAGTAGCTATTGAGAGTGAGGGGAAGTCAGGAGGGGTGTGTGTGTGTGTGTGTGTGTGTGTGAGAGAGAGAGAGAGAGAGAGAGAGAGAGAGAGAGAGAGAGAGAGAGAGAGAGGGAGGGAGGGAGGGAGGGGGAGAGGCAGAGGGAGAGGGAGAGGGAGACAGAGAGACAGAGAGGTAGGCACAGGAAGAAGAAAGGGGGACATCTGATTGGAGAAGTTTCGTTTCAGATGGCATGTGAGAAAACATTTTTCTGAGACAATTGGCAGAGGAGGAAATTCCGCTGGCTGCTTTATTTGTCTCTCTGAGCTAGCAGGTTTTTACCCCTTTTGAGTCTTTATTGGTAAAATAAAAAGATTGAGTCTTAGTTGAAATATGTACCTCCCTTTGGGGAGGCAGCTGAGGCAGAGGCAACAGGAGAGAAGGTTACCCAATACCTCCAGCTGTGGTGACTGGGGTGATGCAGTCTGCAGCTGGTACAGCAATAGGTGAGGTGCAGCTACTGTACCACACACACACACAAAACACCAGGCGTTAGGGGAAACCTACCATCATTATTCTGCTATAAGAACATAGGGCTAAAACTACTCTTGATGACATATTGCTATATCAATATATCAGAACACTGCTTAACCATCAGCAAAGAAGCTTCTTGAAGTAGATGGACATCAACTCAGAGGTACAGAACTGGACCATTAGCAAAGGCTGAGAGACTTTGAAGCATTTATCCCTAAATGTTGTGTTCTCCACAATGCTCATGGATCTATGTGAACGATGAGTAGGAGAGACTGTAAGAGTCTGAGGGGATGGGTAACTGCAAGGAAACAGTGTCTTCAAGACACAAGAGAACTTAGGCACATATGAACTCAGAGACTGATAGCATACAGAAGACCCACACAGGCTCAAACCAATCAAAGTCTCAGAACCAAGAATGGGAAACAGACAACAAGCCCCGCTTCAATTAAGATTGTATATGTAATTGATACCTGCAGGGAAAGGAAAAATAAATTTTCTTCAGTGGAATGTCACTGGTATATCAACTACATTCCAGGGCAGGCCACATTCCAATGGGTAGTTGGCCAACCCAAAATGGAAACCATAATCATTTTAAACCATTTTTTGCTTTATTTTTACCATTTTTCATCCTGTTAATTCTTTTTGTATTTGGCTTTTTGTCCCCTCCCCTCCAGTTCCACATGGGTGAGCTAGCAGAAGGAAGATAGAAAAAATACAAATTTTTTGTCTCATTGCTTCTGTGAACATCAATTACAACTAGGTTGTGGACTTAAATTTAAAGTAATTTAAAATCAGAAATGAATATAAATGTATGTATTGTTGCCATTGATTTATGAATGTGGTTTTTATATAAAATACAATAGCACTAACAATAACTGAAAAGCACTACTCCTTGACTCATTTGAAGAGTTACTCATATTGAGAAACCATTACAGTATGGGGTGTAAGAGTCACAAGTCAAGAAATGTTGTGTATCACACATATAGTCAATCTAAAACTAATTTCAAAATGCATAAAGCATTCTTTGTATCTATGACAAAAAGTATGCTTCTTATACACTGTGATAATTGAAAATGTGAGCCAGGTGATACAAGTTTAGCTGTTTATTACAATATTCTGACAGCATCTAATAATGATAAATAATAATGATGAAATAAAGCAAGTGATGAGAGCATCACTAAGCATTGGAATAGGAAAATAAGTGACATGTGTGAAGACCTCCAAATACACCACTGGGATCAATAAATGAACTATATTTAAAAATGTTGGAACTAGTGATACTGAAAACTAGAATTTCAGTTAAAAATGTGACATACAACATACATCACAACTCTAGTTGTGATACATAATATATATAACTCAAATCACATACCTTTTTTCAGTTATTATTATTGTCATTACTACATATTTTAATTGAAAAATAATTCCATCATTTCCCCCTTTTCTTTACTACATCCCCTCCTATCTATCCTCTGGTTCTTTCAATCCTTGGTCTCTGGTCTTTTTCTTTAATCATTGATACATATGTGCATATATACATATATACGTCTCAATGAATGCATACTGGCAGCCGACTGCCTTTATAGTCTGCTTCTCATTAAGCTTTTGTGTATCTATCCTGATCTACCTTGAGGGAGAGCTGATTTTATTACTTTGAGCCACCTCAAGTATATTTTCAAGAATACAAATCAGTTTTGTTTGTTTGTTTTTTTGTTTTTCAAGACAGGATTTCTCTGTGTAGTTTTGGTGCCTGTCCCGAATCTCGCTCTGTAGACCAGGCTGGCCTTGAACTCACAGAGATCTGCCTGGCTGATAATCTGATATCTACCTCACAGATAGTACCTGAGTGCTGGAATTAAAGACGTGTGCTACCGCCACATGGCAATAAATAAAATTTTAAATATTAAATATTATATATCATAAAACAGTAATATACATTTGATCTAGAGAAAAGAAGATTGTGACTGTTATAGGAAACATACATAAGTCTTCAAAGGACTAAAATATGCATTTATTAAGGGGAATTAATCATGAGTATATATTTAATTTATAAGTATTATCAAATATAAAACAATACAAAATATATAAAAAACAAAAAAAAGTTCTCACACTGATAATTTGATTAGGATTTGATTTAGCTTCAAATTTACTGAATACATTAGAAATTTTTCAAATATGTTATCCTTTAGCATAAAATCAAGTTTCAAAATTTATATCAGTGTTTTTCTTATTAGATGTATTGGTCAAAATAGATACCCATAACCAAATATTATCTTGCATGTCTTATTATTTCTCCAATGATATTTGGACACCATTAGTTAGTAAATAATTCTTTGTTTAATGATATTTCCCTCAGATGGATAATATACTCACTGCTAAAAATTATTTGAGTCTTGTGTAAAAGATGTTAGCAACAATGGAAGTGGACAAACTCTGTCGGACTATGGGGTGCCTTGTCTAGACACTATATTCGGAGGATGATGCCACTGAGCAGTCTTGTAGAGAACCTTCCCAGCTCCAGCTCAGTTTCTCTACATTTCAAATCTCCGTTCCTTGCCAACCTCCTTTTGCAAGCATTTGGTCAGTTATCTGTCAGTTGTGGTGGTTTGAATGAGAAATGTCTCCAATAGATTTACATTTTTGAACACTTGGTCCTCGGTTGGTGTAACTGTGTGGAGAGCTCTGGAAATTTTAGGAAGAGATTCTTGGAAGAACTAGGGTAGGCTTTGAGAGTTTGTTGCTTCTCCACACATTCAATTGCTCCCTCTTTTTCCAGTACACAGATGAGGTCTGATCTCTCAGCATCCTACGCCTACCATCATCTTTTCTCTACCATTATGTACGTCTCACATCCTGAAACTATAGTACTAAATAAATCCTTCTTTAAGTTGCCTTTTGTCCTAATCATAGCAACAGAACAGCAGTTAATATAGTTGTTGAATATATTGTGATTATAACCAGTTTCTCTAATATACATATCACATCAGTGTCAAGGACAAAAGTAAGAAGGAAATATATTGGATAAATAATGGGCTATAGCTTCATCACATTTATTTCAAAGTACCATTTGTTTCAAAAGCAATGATATTATTAATTTTGATTGTTTCATATCTTCCTTAATATATTCAGGTTTAGCTAGACCCTCTCTTCAATAACACTTTAAGGAATTATCACAGGAGGCACCAGAACGCATGAATGTCTCATTAAAGATCTTTAATGAGACTTTGTTTTGCAGCAGTTTAGAGGAAGAGAAATTCTAAATTTGAATTCTCCACTTCTCTCCTTGGGTCTTCTCTTTGTATTTTATGCTCTGCTGTCTATCTGTTGTGTGTAATGATGTTTTTTATTGTTATCTACTTTGCCTTTTCCCAATAAAGGGCTGTGATCTGTGTATATGGAACAATACTGAAAACAAAGTACATTAACGGGATGAAAGATAGGTTCTTACAGAAATCCCAAACAGAGTTACAGAAGGAAGAAGATACATCACTGACCCCAACTTACCCAGAAGGCACTGAAAACTGCACACAGATGTTTTGAACCTAGGCCACAATTTGTTTCAATATTTGTTGGATATTTGTTGTGTAAGTTCACTTTTGAGGCCTTGGCCATTATGAGATTGCCACAGCATACGTGTACATTTATTATTATGAGTCACTGGCATGAAAAAGTTCATAGTTCAAGATTTCAAGATATGTGTTTAAATTAGGTTATAAAAACTGATTATATGAGAAATCCAATGCACAGTAAGGTTGGTTAAGTTGCTTTCTTAAAGACAAGTTAAATGTAAACAGACTTAGAAGACAGTAGCTTCACAGAATGGAAACACACATTTGTGATCTCAAGGCATATTATCAACTAGTTATAAGGTCTGGCACAATTTTAGTTTCTTTTAAGCCAAGAAATACTTTCAGAAAAAGATATTTCCACAGATCAAAACTGAATGTAACCTAACAGGTGAACAAGCAACTCATGACTCATGACTATAGGTAAGAAATTATCACTTCTAAAGTTTTCATTTGTATTCTTAACAATATTGCTCCCAACGTGTTAGCTATTTAAAGATTAAGGGATAGTCTGTAGAGAGTTATTACAATGCTGTTTCTATACCAGAACGTCCAGGATCTGGTGGCTCACAAAAAAGGACTACAATGTTATTTCCTCCAGAAACTTTAAAGCATAAAGAATATTTTAAAATGCAATGAGCTCCTGGGTCTCATATGCCAAAGCAGCTTGAGATGTGAGGTAGAACTGAGTCATCCTCTTTGCAGTCAATTGATTTTAGAGAAGACACCAAACCAAATAAGCACCTGAAACAAATCATCGTTGTCCACTTTGCTTTGTTCCTGGGTGTCTACTTCGTTTCAGCTCTAAATTTTGCCATACCAGCATTTCCACGTGAATACATTCTTTTTCCTCAGAATCTTCTTCCACTACTCTCTTCATTATTGTGTTAGGTTCTCCAGAGAAAGGATTCCAGCCACTAGGCAGGAAAGTGCCCACTGCTACAGAAGTTTCATGTACTAAAGAGGTAAAAGTTATTTGGATTGCCGGGCGTTGGTGGCACACGCCTTTAATCCCAGCACTCAGGAAGCAGAGGCAGGTAGATCTTTGTGAGTTTGAGGCCAGTCTGGTCTACCGAGTGAGATCCAGGAGATCCAGGAAGGCGCAAAGCTACACAGAGAAACCAAAAAAAAAAAGTTATTTGAATAAAAGATTTGTCATCTGCTAGAACTGAATGGATCTATAGAATTAGAATTTGAATGGATCTATAGAATTTGAATTTGTGGAGATAACGTTCTGCATCTAGTTTTGTGAGTAAACTCAAAGAAGAAGTCCATAAATTCACTCTTTAAGTTTTGGAGATTCAAACACCGAATTTCTATGTATTAAAATATTCAAGAATTGAAATGTATGAACAGCTATTTTCTAAAATGATTCCCTTTTGATGGCTGAATAGTTGTCAAGAGTCAACAAGAATACTAAAAGAGAATTTTAGATCACAGATGGTTTCAATTGGGTTTGAAATTGGAAATGTGGAAATTATATGCATATTTGTATGTTCTTTCATAAGTTTGATACTTCTGACTTTGAAATACAGAATTCAAGAAATTTAAATAGTTTAGCTTTCAATTGGTTATCATACTGGAAATATATACATTCCTAAGAATCTTTGAACCAGCTAAAGTTTTGGAAAAGATTATTAGGAGCAATCTACTACACAAGTGATGAAAAACCTAGTTCACTTGGGTCTTGATGGAAAAATATTCAGACCATTTTATTCATGTACTTTTTTTTCTTTTAAATTGTCCCTAGAACTCATTGACTAACTATTAATAATTCACTTATTATCAAACAATTTACTTATATAAAGTAACTGAGCAAAATATTTAGTTCCTATTAGTTGATATAATGGAAACTTGAAACCTATCTTATCCAGGGGATTTACATGGTGAATTGCAAAGTCACTAAGTCTTCTTACTTGAATAAGCTACTACACAGAGATGTTGTTTAATGTATTTGGGAAATCTTTGGGAGTGTCTGTCTTATATTTCAAGAAATGTTATAATTCTATCATAGTTTCAGAAAAAATGAAACTTTTATGACATCCACAGGCAACTGAAACTTGGAGATAAAGTTCAAAACACATCTTTAAGATTTATCTTCTCTCTGTAAAGTGAAGACTCAATTGTTAGGTAACCACAAAAAACAAACAAAAAAACACAAAGAAACAATGATTCTAAGGAGGTGGCAGTCATGTAAACAGAGAGTACCACATCTCCAAAAATTATAAACATTGCCAACTCTAAATCTTATAATAATCATGTCTTATGTTAAATATTCATTAAATAATAGTAATTTCAAAATATTTAATAAAATAGTAGAAATCTGTCTTTATCAGAAATTAGGTTGAAATAGATGAAATTATCCAATTAAAAGGCAAATGTTAGTAGCAAAAGTTTAGAACACACAAATGTATACCTATAATTGTTCCTACTATATTCTTTCTAGAGGTGATTCTTTCTTTGTCAAATAATACAAAATAAGCTCAAAGTGAAAGTGTGGACATTCACATTTCATTGAATTAGCAACAAAGAAGTATGTGGAATGATGTCAATGATAATTATCAAGACACAATTAAAAACAAACAACCAAAACAAACTGTAGAGGATAAGGCAATATTGAATAATATGAGCTTCATTCTACCAGAAATTAATAATATATCAATTATAGAATTATATTCAAAACAGAGACCAAAAGTATATGAGTTAAAAAATTTAGAGTTGAATTTATAGACAAATAATTATTAATAGCTAGGAATTTCATGATTGTTGTCTTAAAAGTAAATAACATAATCAGATAAAATATACACATAAATACAGAAGAGCACAATAGAATAAAATAATCATACCTAATGAATGCTTAATGGTTAACACCACTCAACACCATTAGAAAGCCCATTCATCTTTAGGGCATGAGAATTTTTATTTAAGGTAGATCATGCAACAGACTAAATAAAAAGTATCTGTAAAGTTATGAATACTAAGGTCATACAACATATGCATTACAAGCACAATAATCTTGAACTGTAATCCACAATTATCCAACCTAGTATGGCTAGATAATATACGTTTAAACAACCAGTGCATAAAAAAAGATAACAAAAGAGAAAAAATATAAACTAAATGATAAAAATAGCCATTAACTAAATATATGGAATGCAATAAAGACAGGATTTAAAAGAATCATAGTTATAAAGTGGCTATATTAGACATAGAAATGACTTTAAATTAATAATCTGGACCTTGTAATTAAGGCTTAAGAGAATACGTAAAAAGAAAAATTAGAAATACAGAAGCTTAAAAATAAACTTGAAGAAAAGCAAGGAAATAAGTGTGATTATTAATAAAGATTACAGTGACTCACCATGAGCTATATAACAAAAAAAAATCATAAAACATCTAATAACTAGATCAAAGCTGAAACTCTAGGCATTGCATTTCATTTCCTGGAATGCAAATATGATGACTACAGAGTAAAAATTATAGCATATAGAGTATCGAGAGATGATTAACATATTAAACTTGGTGTATTATATAATATTAATCAAACTAAATATTACAAATTTAAATGTGTATTCATCACAATAGATTGAATATTTTAAGCAAATTTAATAAATCTTGATGATAACAACAACTGAGAAAGAATGGAAGAAAAATTTCCATATGATTTTGAATTTCTAAAAATCCATGGTCAGTGGTTAAAATTATTTATTGGTCTTGTAGAAGACTAGGGATCAGTTCTCACACCCACACTGGCAGCTCACAACTGCCTAAATCTTTGTTTTAGGGGATCTTATGGTTTTGTCTGGCCACTGCAGGTATATGGTATATAAACAACCACATATACACATAATTAAACAAATAAATATTAAAAGTTAAACATTCATATTACATTACATGATTTAAAATACTGAAAAATTTTATCCCTAAAATAATATGCACAACCTTTCTTGAAGTATCTATTCAACTTGATATGATAACTGCAAATAGTGATTTCAGAAAAAGAGAGAGACAGATACAAATATACAGAGAGACAGAGACCCCCACAGAGAAAAGGCACATTAAACTTCCTATGCTCAGACTGTACATTATGGCACATACTTCTTTACCTGGAAGGCAGAAACAGAAGTATCGTGCATTCAAAGATAGTCTGTATCATTTATTGAGACTCAAAACTAAAGCTAAGATCTCCAGCAGATGACTTTAAACACCTGTGCATATATGCAGCACAAGACTCTGGTTTTCAAACCTGAACCCATGATGTAAGGAATGAAAAGTAGTGAGGAGATAATGAGAAGATTGGAGGGGATATAATCAGGGTGAATTTTATCCAAATGCATTATATTTATGCATAACCTTTTCTAACAAATAAAAATTGATGCTGTGAAATCACATATAGACAAATTAGCAAAATTTTCTATATTAAAAATTATGTGATATTATCTAGTGAAAACCCCAAGGGAGAACAGGAGAGGTCTTTCTTAAATAATAATTGTTCTAATATTTTTTAAATGTCATGAAACATGAGGAGAAATAGAAAACAAGGGGACTTCCTAGACACTAAGCACATTTTCAAGAAACAAGAAAGGTATGATACAATTTCTTGAGGTTTAAAAATTAGGTTGCCATAACTTATGTAGAGAATAATTCAACACTTTTAATAATTCCCTCTATTAATTTACATCTAAAACACTATCCAATAACTCTTATTGCATAATTTACATACATTAAACATTCTTTAAGTTTTACTGTATCACAACTAAAACCGTAACTAAATATTCTTGCAAAACAGAACAACTATGTAAACTGCTTCATACTACAACCAGATATTAGCTTGTTATCACTAAAAAGCATGGTTTAACTATTTGGAGAGCTAAGGAAATTCTTCTCTGAAATAAAATATACAAGTAGAAAATTTCTTTCCAATTACATCTGTAAAATTTCAGACGTTTCTATAGTCCATATATTGTATTGAGATAAATTTATAATGTGTTAATTCTTCAATCATTTATAAGACATATATTTTCTGTAAACTAAGCCCAGTTTAAAATATATTTAGTAAATCTAACTAAACTGGGGTTGGGGATTTAGCTCAGTGGTAGAGTGCTTGCCTAGCAAGTACAGGGCCCTGGGTTCGATCCTCAGCTCAAAAAAAATAAAATAAAATAAAATAAAATAAAATATATTTAGTAAATCTAAAACCTATTTGTTATACTTTTCTAAAACAAATATTACCCACTCATTTAAATGAACATGATATATTTTCTTAAAAATTTAGAGACTCTGATTGTGTCATACACAGTCTGAGAAGTATGGTAATTTTCAAGCAGAGACCAGAGCAAAATCTTACTAACACCAACCCTCAACCCCCACCCTCACACACAGATACCAGGATGAGATTAAAAACATGATTTTTTTAAGAAATTGTTTTTTGTATCTGGATATTTGTATTTAAATTTTCATATTTATTTCTTAAGTTTTACCAAAACTCTGCTTTACATTTTCAAATATATCAAAATATACTGGACAATATAATATATTGTTTATACCATTTGTTATAAAAAACATAAAGAAATTTAATTGTTATACACCATGGATCATCTAACAGTTGACACTATGACCTACAATTTGACCAATTTCACAGTTTTTATGGTAGCTTATTTATCAATAAAACTCATAAATGAAAATCTGAGGTCAATAAGTTGATAACTAGTTATTTCAAAGTTGTTTTTGAAAAATTTATTGATGTTTTATGTTTATTTGAAAAAAGAAAAAATATTAAGTACATTTAGAGGGAAATCTTTGAGCACCCTAGGAGATATTTATACAAAAATAAACCAAGCATAAATATACTCAGATACAAGTATAAGTTCTATAGTTAGCTTGAAACAAATTTTGTTAGTAATGCAATATAATAAAACATTTTGATAAAGCTATTTTATTTGAATAAAATTTTAGAGTGTAAATCTCAATATATAATCTACATACAGAATACATTAATGAACAACAACACTTAAGTCTAGATTTATGATTGCTTATGTGAGAATTGGTTGATAATTTTGACATAAATTTTTTCTTACTACTTCCTGCTGGCTGGAGGTGCTGTATCTTAGGATTATGGAGTAGTCTATGAGGGTAAAGCTCTGAGCCAGTTGCCTTGAAACCATTCTGGATGTTTGATCATCTGGGCCATGGTGTCATTGGAGACCTTTCATGTGGTCTTGGCTGATCAAACCTGATGTATCTTAATCTGGAACAAATCCACAGCCTCTGGCTTTCTGTGGAAATGAAAGCAGAGACTCTTTTCCAAAGCAACATATCCTTATATCCAAATTTTGAAGTCAAGGTACCTTTAAAATTTACATATTTGTTTAATTCAACAGCTTTTATGATCAAGTCTTTTTCTGTAGTTAAAAAACCCAGAGACAACACAAAATGGATTCTCTGTGTAATATCCATCTTTGTAAGACTGAAACACTGCTGTGGCTGCTGGCTCTGCCCACCTCAGCTTCCCAACATGGCGATGTAGTTTACCAACAGCTCTGTGTTGGGAGCCATGTGTACCATCAACTATCAGAAGCAGTTCTATCAAAGCAGTGCATAGCTCAGAAAACTAGCAAAGGCTAAATCCACCATGCAGCATAATGTGCTGCTTGTTAACACCTCATTCCCACCATACTGCTGGTGGCGCATGCCAGGAACCCACCATAGTAGCTCAAATCGGCAGGCTGCCACTAACTTGAGAGAGACAATTAGGATGTGTTTTTAGCTCCATTTTAGAATCTCTCTTGTCAGGTTTAGGTGGAAACTCTTGCCAACACATTGGGCGCCATTAGTAGTTAGAGTTTTCCTGCCTGGTCCACAGTCAGGACAAATCTCTCTCACCTGCCAGGCCCATAGATTCTCAGACCCAACCAAGTAAACACACAGAAACTTATATTGCTTTCAAACTATATGGCCATGGAAGGCTTCTTGTTATCTACTTCTTCTATCTTAAATTAACCCATTTCTATTAATCTATAAATTGCCATGTGGCTTGTGGCTTACCAATGCCTTACATCTTCCTTGTCATGGCGGCTGGCGGCTGGCAGCTTCTCCATCCAGTCTTCCACTTCCCACCATTCTCTTCCACCTTGTCCTGCCTACCCTATCCTTCCTGCCTGGCTACTGGCCAATCAGCACTTTATTTATTTTAACCAATCAGAGCAACATTTTGACATACAGAACATCCCACAGCATCACTCACTCTGTTTCTACTGACAGGCAAGCCTGCACTTTCCAGGGAGATCTTCCCAAGGGGGCATCTCCAAATAAATCATATCAGTCATTTGGTATAATGTGAATGCATGATGCATGTTGCTGGTAAAAGATCCTTCCAGGAAGGAGCCCTATCACATAACCACTTCCAAATACTACTACCAATGACATAATTTAAAAGTTCTATACACATCATAGTTATTATATAGCCTTGGCTAGTTTACAGTGCTCCCAGAATTTCAACAGAGATTTTTCATCTCAAGTGTTTATGCTAATCAACTCATAACATACAATCATTCTAGAATTGTAATTATCAAGCTACAAAGCATTGCTTTACAGAAAACTGTACAATGATAATGTAGAGGCGATTAATGGCTCCAGTATTGTTCATTTGTTGCTATGGAAACTCTGCTCCTCTACAGAGCTATTACTAAACAGCATATTAAGGCTTCTGCCAAAGGCAGAGTCAGCCTTGGCAAATATGTCATAAATGCAAAAATTTAGCATTTCTATTGTTGATAAGAGACACTATGACCACAACAACTCTTCTAAAGGACAACATATAATTTGGTCTGGTTCACAATTTCAGAGGTTTAGTCCATTATCTCCATGGTAGGAAACATGGTATCATGCCAGCAGACATGATACTGGAGAAGGAGCTGAGAATTCTACATCTTGATCTGCAGGTATCAAAAGTAACTGTGACACTGGGCATTACTTGAGCTTAGGAGGCCTCAAAGTGCACCCCCACAGTGACACACTTCCTCCAACAATGCCACACCTACTCCATCAAGGCCATGCCTCCTAATGGTGCCTATGGAGGTCACTTTCTTTCAAACCATCACAGCCACAATGATACGCCATTCCGGCAGACATCAGAACTATTTTTAATTTTTAATAAGCTTTGTTTTAATGATAAAAATAAAGTCAATTTATAGTGCAGAAGACATAGATAGTAATATGAACATATGTTGGACTATGAATGCATACATTATCATATGCATTACAATGCAAATATTTTAAATTAGTTTATATAATAAGTTATAATTACCTTTTAAATTAATATATGGTTGAGAGAAAGCCTGATCTGATCTAGTCTGGTGATCAGATGGCCAAACACCCTAACTGTTGTGTGAAACACTTATCCAATAACTGATGTAAGTGGATGCAGTGATCCTAGGCCAGGCCCCAGGTGGAGCTCCAGGAGTCCAATTGTGGAGAAAGAGGAGGGACTGTAAGAGTGTGAATTGTTGAGACCAAGATTGGAAAAGCACAGGGACAAATAGCCAAACTAATGGAAACACATGAATTATGAACCAAAAGCTGTGGAGCCCCCAGCTGGATCAGGCCCTCTGGATAAGTGAGACAATTGAATAGCTTGAACTGTTTGGGAGGCACCCAGGCAGTGGGACCTGGACCTGTCCTTAGTGCATGAGCTGGCTGTTTGGAAACTTGAGCTTACACAGGGACACTTTGCTCAGCCTGGAAGGAGAGGACTGGACCTGCCTGTACTGAATCCACCAGGTTTAAATGAATCCCCAGGGGAGTCTTGGCCCTGGAGGAGATGGGAATGGAGGGGAGGGGATGGGAGGAAGGTGGGGGGGGGGGCAGGAGAGGGGAGGACAGGGGAACCCATGGTTGATACGTAAAATTAGAACACAAATATAATAAACAAAAAAGGAGAAAAAAATTTTATAATTTTGAATGATGATGAGGATGATGATGAGGATTATTATTTCATTTTATTTAATTATTTATTTATTTTACATCCCAATCCAGGTTCCTCCTCTCTCTTCTCCTCAAAGACCCTTTCCACAACCTCCCTCTGATCCTCACTCCCTTCTACTCCTCTTCCATTTCTAGTTAGAAAAGAGTAGACCTCCTATAGGTATCAGCCAAAATGGCATATCAAGTTCCAGTAAGACTAGGCACCTCCCCATGCATTGAGACTGGACAGGCCAACCAGTATGAGGAACAGGGTCCTAAAAGTCTGCAAAGGAGTCAGGGCTCCTGGTCCTACTGTTAGGAGCCCTACCACAGAAGATGCTACACATCTGTAACATATGCAGAGGGTCCAGGACTGTCCCACAGGCTCCCTGCTTGTCCGTTCAGTCTCTGTGAGCTCCTATAAGACCAGGTGAGGCCTTCACCAAAATATCACAAGAACGATCTCTAGGCCCAAATATTACTATTTTTCTCCTTTGAAATTTCTTGAGCTAGCCCTAAGAGATAAAATACACTTAGTACTACTGTTTATCATGCTCTTACTAGTTTGGCAGAATAAACAGTGCTTAAAGCTTTCCAAACCTACATTTCCAAAATTCATATTACTCCAAACAAAAACATGGCACTGCCTACCACAGCAATACCCTAGTCCCTGGGACCAACTTCTGTCTTAGTTAGGGATTCTATTGCTGTGAAGAAACACCATATCCAAGGAAACTCTTACAAAGGAAAATATTTAATAAGGTGGCTTACAGTTCAAAGGTTCAGTTCATTATCATCATGGTGCAACATGGTGGCATGTAGGCAGACTTGGTGTTGGAGACAGAGCTAAGAGTTGTGCATTTTGACATGCAGGTAACAGGAATTGGTCTAAGACACTGGACATGGCTTGAGCATATATGAAACCTCAAAGCCCACCTCCAATAAGGCCATACCTACTTCAACAAAGCCATGTCTCCCATTAATGCTACTCCCTACTGTTTATGAGAGCAATTATATTCAAATTACAATAGTTTCTGCTTACTCTCTTTTCTTCTGACTAGAGTAGCCTGTGGTTGGCTATAGGGTATTGCCAGAGCAGGGGGCTAGATTTTTGATGGCCTGGATTGCCTCTGATCCATCAGAGGGTTGCTGCTATGTTTAGAACTGGAGTTTTGGTAATGTCCGAGGCCTCTAATCCTGCTAAGGATCCTCTGGGATTCAGGATACTGGCATGCCTGACTTCTGTTGGGGCAAGTGGCTTCTGCCTGGTCTTCAGGGATCTGGCATCGTCTTTGGGGTTGAAGATGTAGGTCTGGCCTCTAGTGGAGAAGAAGGCTTCATTCAGAGGTGTGGGCTGGGACATCATGGCATGGCAAGGGGGAGCAGTTAAGGGCAAGCATGGGTAGGATGGGGTCAGTTTTACCTGGAGATCAGGATGCTGGCCTAGCCTCTGGTGGGGTAGGAGTCTTCCTCCAGATGTGTGTGCTGGGATATGGTAATCTTGTTATTTGTTTTTATTTGAGGCAACATTTTTATTGCATAGTCTAAGCAAGCCTAGAACTTGGTATATAGATTAGGATGATTTCAAACTTATAGCAACCCTCCTTCTCCTGTCACAGTAGCTTAGAGTGAAAATGTGTGTCTACACACACACTGACTATTTCTTAGTTTAAAGTAAACACTTTATATTATTTTAGTTTTTCACACTTAATGAAAATATTAATTTTCAGAGATGCCATGTTGCATTACTTATTAATTTACAGTGAAAGTTATTATAGCCCATCATATATTAGCTTGAATACAGAAGCAAAACCCTACATGGATCCACACATGTTTTTGTTACATTTGACTATAGTGGCTAGAACACATGTACAGGAGTTTATCCTTTTCTATTAAATTCTTAACAGTAGGTGAGTGTTCTATCTGCACATGGGATCCATATATTTACAGTTATCATGTAGTTAAATCACAAGTTTCTTTTCTTTTTTTGGTTTTTCGAGACAGCATTTCTCTGTGTAGCTTTGCACCTTTCCTGGAACTCGCTTTGTAGACCAGGCTGGCCTCCATTTTTTTTTTTTTAAGTTTTATTTATTTATTATGTATACAGTGTTCTGCCTGCATGTATCTCTGTAGGCCAGAAGAAGGCACCAGATCTCATAAGGATGGTT
This sequence comes from Onychomys torridus, assembly GCF_903995425.1. NCBI lineage: Eukaryota > Metazoa > Chordata > Mammalia > Rodentia > Cricetidae > Onychomys > Onychomys torridus. The sequence goes on from NC_050455.1 coordinate 8,634,430, forward strand.
GTGAGTCACCATGTGGGTGCTGGGGATTGAACTCAGGACCTCTGGAAGAGCCGTCAGTACTCTTAACTTCTGAGCCATCTCTCCAGCCCACAAGTTTCTTAATGATTCTATTAGTATCCTTAGATGATTTTGTATTCTATGAACATGGTAGTATACTTATTAAATATAGGTAGTATGATCTTATACAAACCTCATTAAGTGATTACTTTGTGTGTGTGTGTGTGTGTGTGTGTGTGTGTGTGTGTGTGTGTGTTCCTAAATATATGAATATATCTTTCTCAGCCCACTCAGTGTTACTTATACATACAGGATTTCAGGGTTGACCACTCCTTAGTAGATTACCAGTGTGCTCATCCGTAGGGAAGACTATTCTACTCATAGCATTCCTTAATTGCTATATTTCTTTAAGTAGGTCCAAAAACTCTGAGATTTCTCCCTTCTATCATAGCATGCTAATTGATGTACTTATTTAGGGATTGTGAAGGTAGCCATATTGTTAAGGTATTATATTTGATATTTCAATGTCATTTATAGAAGAACATTTTCACACAGATCTTTGGTTCCTCTAACTATTACTATCTTTCTATCCCAAATTTCATAATGTTTCCTGAGCCTTTGGTGGAAGAGTTGTACTATGGATGTATCATAGGAGCTGGGTACCCTGCGATTACTTATCTCTACATTTAGATCAGTGGTTTTCTATAATTTTCTCTGGTGGCTGCTTCAGGGTACAAAACATGCAGAACTTAATTGCTGGACAGTTTGGATGCAACAATAAAGGGGTGATTGTTTTGGTTGATTTTGTTTTTAAAATAAACAAATCACATAAAGAGAACAAACAAATATAATCACAACATGTATACTGCAATAATCAATAAAGCAATAGCAGTTTTTTTCCTTATTAGGTATTTTTTTTATCATGATTATCTCATTTTATTACAACTGGCAAGAGAATGTATTTGTTCACAAACACATGAGGGATTATCACTTGGCAACTGTGACATCTTTAAGCAACGGAAAGTTTTTACATTATAATCTTCTGGGATCACAATCTGCATGTGGGACTTCGTTGTTGTTATTGACTTAAATGCGATTATGTGCCCCACACATGAAAATTTTAGCTGTCAGGAAATCTTGTTTGAGAAAATGTGTTTAGAAATAAATACAAATTATAGTTATATTATACAAGCTCAAAAATACAATGTAATTTTAATACATCTTTGAGACCTTAAACTTGCAACTACCGTATGAAGAATTACTCTCGCATTATAAAATGATATATACAAGTTTCAAATATATAAATTAAAAGTATTTGAAAGCTTGACATGAATTTTGTAGCTTGATAGCTTTGAGAAATGTAAGCAGTAGATCTAAAAATTTGTTAACTTGTTTTAAAAGTAAATTGTGGGATTGCTTGTTGTATAGTTACATACTCCATTTTCTCCCATCTAGTTATTTACTCAGTCATTCACCATTACATAAATCTTTTGGAATCTACTTTAACTCACTATTGAGAATGAAACATGAATTGCATTACTCGCCTTTCAAAACCTGATGTGTAGTAGGCTGCTTGAAGAACAATGATCATATAACTACAAGTGTTATATTTTGAGAGAGTTTTTACAGTTTGCTTTTCACTTAAATAATAGAAAATAATAATTTAGAAATAAATTCAAATTTTTTTAAATAAAATCGATTAGCCTGTTACTATTTCAAAACTGAAAAAACTAGAAAGTGACTCTAAAGAAGATACTTTTAAAAAATTAGGAGAATCTTAGAATAAATTGGCCCAATATTTCTTGTCAGTGAAACAACGCAACTGATTTCAAAACTCAAAATTGATTTTAATTTAGATATTTGTGTATTTATCAACATAATAACCCTCTGACATTTAGAGACATGGTATTTATTTTGATTTTTGTTAATTGAAATTTATCCAGATTTAATATATCAATTGAATTCATACTACTTCATTGATTAACAGACACTTCACAAAATTTCCAGGATCTGTGTCTACTCTAAATATTTCAATTAATTATAGTAATGAGGAGTGATAAATCTGGAAATGATTCCTCATAAGGTGTGGGTATGGTCATTCGTTTCATTGATTATATCTGTATGTTATCATACTTGCATAAATCTTTCACAATATTAATTCAAAACCAGCTGAGATTGCTCACATATATATACATATACATGTATATATATTCATATATATATATATATATATATATATATATATATGATTAAATGATGGTATTATATTAATTTTCCACTCAAGCAATGTAAATGCAAGTAACTTTTTCAGTATACCTATTACATAGTATTGTACACATTTAAGGAGGAATTTGTAGTTAAATAAAATATAACTATTGACTTACTTTTATGTAAACACTTAAAATAGATGAATATAATTTCAGCATCTGAGAAGGGACATTTCAAGGTATAATCTTTAGACAATGAAAATCATTTTTATTTAATAAGAATTAATGCATGACAAAGTTGCTTGATTTCTATAGGTATCCTGAAGCACATTCCTTCAGGCTATGTATTTTAAGACTTTTATCTTACAGAAGTCATAATTTTGACAATATGCCATCTATATAATATGATTTCCTTAACATGTGAATGTATTTTCAGTAAACTATGTAAATAGCAAAGCAATGAACCTGGCTACTCTCTGAAGACAGACCTATTCTTATCAAGAATATTTCAAATGAAAAAGATTTTATGGTTCTCTAGGCTGTGACAGCTTTCCAAAATTCAATAAACATACCCAATTTTACATTATATTGCTGCTGTACGGTTTTGCAACTATAAATACAATCTAATTTTATAATGTTGCCAAATACTACAAAAAAGAAATTATTACCTGCAAGCTTTCACTTTTTAATTTACTCCCATTAGACTATCCATATATATTAATATATTAATATATACTAATATGCTTTCTGTGTCTGTAGCATAACTGCTTTGGACACTTCAGCAAAAAGGAATAAAAACATTCAATTATGTATAGATACCTTTTTGTAATTATAACGTTTTTAAAATTATTTTTAAGGAATGTTTTTATTCATTTTACATAAGAATCACAGATACCCCTCTCCTTCCTCCTCCTTGCCCTGAACCCATGCCACATTCCCTACTCCAACAAGGCATGGTCTCCCATGGGGAGTTCACAGAGCCTGATACATTCAGTTGAGGCAGGTCCAAGCCCCTACCCCTGCATCAAGGCTGTGCAAGGTATCCCACCAGAGGTAGTGGGCTCCAAAGAGCCAGTTCATATACCTGGGATAGATCCTGATCCCACTGCTAGGGGCCCCTTAAACAGACCAAGTTACACAATTGTCTTGCTTATGCAGAGGGCCTAGCCAGTCCCATGCAGGCTTCACAGCTGTTGGTCTAAAGTTCATGATTTCTCACTAGCTTGATTCGGTTTTCTCTGCAGGCTTCCCCATCATGATCTTGATACCCTTTGCTTATAGAATCCCTCTTCACTCTGTTCAACTGGATTCCTGGAGCTCGGCCTGGTTCTTGGCTGTGGATCTCTGTATCTCCTTCCATCAGTTATTGGATGAAGGCTCTATGATGACAGGGTACTCACTGATCTGATTACTGGGGTAAGCCAGTTTAGACACCCTCTTCACTATTGCTAGTAGTCTAAGCTTGGGTCATCATTGTGGATTCCTGGGAACCCCTCCCCCCATTCCCATGACATCTCCCCTCATCATGGTATCTCCCTCCCTGCTCCCCTACTCTTCACCTGCCCTAGCTTGACCATCTTGTTCCCTCATGTTCTCATTCCCTCGCCTCCACCCTCAATTACCCTCCCCATCCCAACTTTACTCATGGAGATCTCATCTATTTTCCCTTCCAGGGCAATCCATGCATCCCTTTTAGGGTCCTCTTTGTTACCTAGCTTCTCTGGAGCTGTGGATTGCAGTCTGGTCATCCTTTGCTTTACATATAGTATCCACTTATGAGTGAGTACCTACCATGTTTGCCCTTCTGAGTCTGGGTTACCTCTCTCAGGATAACATTTTCTAGTTCTATCCATTTGCCTGCAAATTTCATGATGTCATTGTTTTTCACTGCTGGGTAATAGACCATTGTGTATACGTACAACATTTTCTTTATTCATTCTTCAGTTGAGGGGCATCTAGGTTGTTTCCTGATTCTGACTATTATAAATAATGCTGCTCTGAATATAGTTGAGCATGTATTCTTGATTGGTGTGATTGAGCATATCCAAGAGTGGTATAGTTGGGTCTTGAGGAAGATAGATTACCAATTTACTGAGAAAATGCCACAGTGATTTCCTAAGTGGATGTACAAGTTTACAGTCCTACCATTGTAGATGAATTTCTAAGCAGTTTTATTAAATAAGGAACACCAAGCCAAATATAGGGGTGAAAGCCATAGAGATCAGGGAAATAGTGAGAGCCATCAGCTAACTTTAGCTCACCATGCTGTGGTAGCTTACCAAGAGCCTGTCTACCCAGGATTTTATTGCCTTGCTGTTCTGCCATCTCATGGCTCTTAGTCCAGCTACCTCACTTCCTTGTCACTGCCTGTCTGTACAGACCTCCAGGTCTCTATGGTTGGTACTGGAATTAAAGGCGTGTGTCACCGTGCTTGATTGTTCCCTAGAATGTCCTTGAACACACAGAGATCCTGCTTGCTATGTAATCAGATTAAGGGCATATGCTACCACTGCCTGACTTTTGTTTATGGCTGGCTATGTCCTCTGATCTTCAGGCAAACTTTATTTATTAACATACAAATAAAATATCACTACATTTCAGCACAAATATCACCACATTTCCCTTTTTTTCTAATAAAAATAAAACGTTATAACTAATATAAGAAAAACTATATACAATAAGTGCAATAACTATATGCAATATATAAAGCTTAAATATATCAACAATGTCTAGTCCATTTGCATTTGAAAAACTCAGAGAAAATATTCCATTATCTATCCTGTTTTGGTAAGTCTAAAATGTACCTGATTCATTTTATATCCTAACTTATATTACTAACAGAGAATTATAATGTCTTTCAAATTTATACACTTTACACCTCTTCAGTGAGTTTCTTTTCTGAAATTTTTAACAAGGAAAACTATAACTATCTAATCTTCAACTAACTATAACTATCTAATCTTCAAGTCTCTCAGAGACCCAAGAAGGAAATAATATAACCTAATAAAATAGGAAGTGCAAACAAGTGGCTTCCAAAAAAATGTGAGTTGACAGAAATAACCAGCTGCCTGGACAGTCACCCGAGGTTTCTCCACAATGCTGGTGCATCATCTTCAGCTTATAGGCTCAGCATATCTGACACACTCATTTGTGAAGTGGGATGTACAAAAGCCTATAGCTCAACCTTACATTCTGTGAGAGTAGTCCATGTACCAGATAAACCTGAATTCCACCAATGTCCTGTCATGAATAAGGATTTTAAATTCTGGAAATTATTGGTGTTTTTGGAATTTGGCTGTCCATTCTTCTTGACTTGTGGGTGGCTTCATCTCCTTTATTAAATACCATTGAGAGATTAGACTAAGTCAGTCTAGTTACTCCTTCAAGAACAACTATTTCAGCTACTGTTACACTGCATACCAGAAGCCATTGGTCCATTGCCTGTCCATCTGCCTTCAAAGAAAGAGGCACTATACCTTTTCCAGATTGCAAAGGCTACTTCAGCAATGGTGTCATATTGTCCTGGCCTCAGAAGATGCCTGTTGCTAAAGCTGCAACCACACTTGTCTTGGCAAGAATTGCTAGTCCTTTGTTTTGTATTCTGTTTGTCAATTTTGGATAGCATAATGTCAGCAGTTGATGTGAGGGCACTTTGCTTCCAAGTGGCTAACTTTTGCCACAATGAAAAGTTAACTCCATATGCAGTTTTCTTCAATGCCCCTAACTTCTCTGAAGTAGATTGGTCCTGCCAGAAGCTTACATGTCTCATAGTCATAAAAAAGGAAAATATTCTAAGTTATTAAAACATTTTAAATGCCATATTCTGTAGATCTCTGAAGGGTTTAAAGAAGACTTGTCTATTAAAAAATATCTCTGCTTAACCTTGAAAACATGTAATGTGACTACATGTTCAATTGTAATGTCTAAGTACTAACTCATTTCTTTATATCCTAATAGTTGGTAATAATAACATTCAAGTATTAGCAAATTTCATTACATTTTTAAATGAACTGTCTAAATACAATCTCTTGAACAAGTTTAGAAATATACCTACAGCATTTTCTAACAATATCAATCTCAATACACATAATTTGTATGCAATATATAAAAATCCAATCCAATGTAAAGTATTTAAAAGTAACAGTTGTCTTTTAAAAGTAGATTCAGTAATCTACCTTTTTATTTATATCATATCTACGTCCTCTCTTTTCTTTTCAGAGTAGATTCAATAACCTACCCTGTATTCTATCATTTCTATATATCTTTTTTTTTTTCTAAACAAGAACCTTAACTCTAAAAACCTGAAATCTATTGAAAGACCAAAAACCACTTGCCCCACCCCACCTCTTTGGGAATGTAGGCGTTGTGTTTTAAAATTGCTTCCTGCTATTTGTGGGCAAAGGCATCTTTGAGGGAATACTGAAAAGAAAAAAATTGGGTTGTTAAGTTCTGGGAGAGGTAGCTATACCATTTGTCATCCCGTCTCTGCATAATGCCAAAGTGCAGAGCTTATCTCAAGTCCTTGTTCAAGTAGTCTGTAAGACTTCATCATCTCAGCTAGCCATCTTGAAATTGTTCTAAGCAGTTTTGTAACCAAAGCTGATCTTTGGATGATGTTTGTCAGTTTAGTGGTATTATTATTGTACGTGTGGAATCATTGTTGTGGGGCCTATCATCTTTCTGGAGACTTCAAATTCGATGTTAGGCCTAGTCGTGATTCCCTGCAGAAAACTGATAGAGACTCAAACACACAACACGTATAGGCAGCTAAATGAAGCCCCTTTTCCCCTAGAATAAATTATTACTCTATGACCATTAATATCATAACAAAAGTTTAATACATATGTCTTATACATTTTGATATAAAATTTATACCTTAAGAAAAGTTTAAATAATAAAAAATACAACCAAATAATTGAGATTAGTGGCAACAGAACAGTTCCTTAATGTTTTGGTTATTTTCTGTCCCATATCAGAAGATGGCTCTTTCTTCTGACATGATACAGAGATTTTGCATTTTCCTTTTAATAACATGTTTGGGTTTAAAGAAGGAGAGAGCCATTCTCCAATTCCAAAGCCAGCTTTAATTTTATTTGAACTGGGACTAAAAAAAGACACTCTGTGTTAGGTGTCTTTAGAGAAGAGCAGAAACAAACATTTAGGAAGATTTATGAAATTTTATAGGTGATATACCAATAGGCCAATTTACTCTTTTTCTTGGATATTTGTTTTTAGAGGATTTGTTTTTTTTCTTCAGATGTCTCTTTTGTTCAGTGTTCTTCAGATTCTCTAGCCTTCATTATCCTGAAAGACAAAAACAAAAACCTTTCCCCAAGACTAATTTTGGGGAGGTTCCTTTGGCAAGTTATATCTGATTAAATGAAAAGCATTTATTAGTGGCATAAGTTAGTTTAAATTGTATGGTCATGCTGGTTGATGAACTATCACCTCTTCTAATTAAGAGGTCTCTCTTGTTCACATTGAAACTTTATCAATCTTGATGGTATCCACAGCCTATGTTCTCCTGTAGAAACAAAAGCAAAACCTCATCCCAAACATAACACATATTTTAGTTTTCATTCTGAGGTCAACATACCTTTAAAATATATTGGCTTATTTAATTCTGTAGTTTTTCTATTATTCAATGTCTCTCTGCAGCTTCTTTCTCATTAGCATTGAGAAAATTCAAAGTTAATTGAGCATTATGTAATCTATTTCTCAGGGTTTTGTTACCCCTTTCTGTTTATTTAATATATCTTTTAGAGTTCTATTTGATCTTTCTATAACTGCCTGGCCTGTAGGATTATGTGGTATACCTGTAATATACTTTATATTGTAATAAGCAAAACAAAGTTTCATTTTACCAGAGGTATATGCTGGAGCATTTTCAGTTTTAATTTGTGCAGGTATACCCATGATGGGCATAACTTCTAGCAAATGTGTGATTACAGAATCAGCTTTTTCAGAACCCAAATCAGTTGCCCCTTGAAATCCTGAACAAGTATCAATGGTATGATGTACATATTTTAGTTATCCAAATTCTTCAAAGTGAAATACTGCCATCTGCCAGATTTCATTCCTCTGAGTACCCTTTGGGTTATATCCTGCTGGTAACGGAGTCTGACTGTATAAAGAACAAATAGGACATTTCCTTACAATTTCCTTGGCTTGCTACCTAGTTATGGAAAAATCCTTTTTTAAACCTTTACTATTGACATGATGTTTTTTATGAAATCCTTGGGCCTCCAGCACATTTCCTATCAATAATTTATCAATCTCATCATTACCTTGTGCTAGAGGGCCTGGCAGTCCATTATGGGATCAGATGTGAGTTATATATAAGGGATGCTTCCCATTTCTGATTTTAAATTGTAACTGAATAAATAATGAAGTTAATTATGGCTCACCAGGGATAAATCCTGCAGTCTCAATATGTAATACCACTCTTTCAGCATACTGAGAGTCAGTATGTTGAGAGTTCTGAAAAATCCATGAAAACCAATAGAATTGCATGCAATTCTGATTTTTGAACAGAATTATAAGGATCTTGAATCACTTTACTTAAATTTTCTGATTTGTAACCTGCCTTTCCTTGTTTGTTTGCATCTGTATAAAATGTATGAGCTCCAGATATGGGTGTTTCCTGTACAAATCAAGGCAAAATCCAATCAACTATCTTTACAAGTTCAATTCTATTGCTTTTGAGATATTTGCTGTTAACCTCTCCCCCAAAATTACTGCAAGCTCTTTGCCAAGTTTCATTTTCTGCCCATAATTTTCAGTCTCCTCCTTAGTTAAATGTATGACACTTTCTGCTGGGTCTATTCCTACTAAATGACAAAGTCTCAATTTTCCTTTTAAAATCAAGTCAGAGATTTTTCCATATAAGTTTTTCATTTTTCACTCTGTTTATTTGGTAGAAATATCCATTATAATATAATATCTTCCCTGTGCATTAAAATTCCTGTAGGAGAATGCCTAGAGGGTAAAATAACCAAAATGCAATCCAGCTTTGGATCTACATGATCCATATGTTCTTACCATACTTTCTTTTCTACCAGGCCAATTCTTTCTCAGCTTCAGGTGATAATTCTCTTGGACTATTTAACTCCTTATCATCTTCTCAGGTTTTGAATAAATTACCCAGTTCATCATTTTTTACCCCAGCAAAATAGTTTGTAGATGGGAAATGTCTTGGAATAATCTTTGAAAGTCATGAAGAGTCCGTAATTGCTCTCTCCTAATTTGTACCTTTTGGGGTCTAATTTTTTTGTAGACCTATCTTATATCCTAAATAATTAATAGAATATCCTCTTTATATCCTTTCAGGAGCAATTTGTAATCCCCAACAAGACAAAATTTTCTTTACTTCTTCAAGCATTATTTCTAAAGTATCTGTATTTGAGTCAGCTAGTAAACTACCATCCATATAAATTATAGATTTAGAAAATTTTTTACATATCACTTCAATGGCTGTTGTACAAAATATTGGCACAGGATTGGACTATTCATCATTCCCTGTGGGAGGGCCCTCCATTGATATCTCTTCACTGGTTGAAAATTATTATAGGTAGGCACTGTGTAGGCAAATGTTTCTCTGTCTTTTTCCTGTAAGGGTACTGAAAAGAAACAGTCTTTTAAATCAATAACTATAAGAGGCCATCCTTTAGGTAATAGAGTAGGCAAAGGAATCCCAGATTGTAGAGAGCCCATTAGCTGAATTACTTTGTTAATTGCTCTTAGGTCTGTTACTAGTCTCCATTTACCAGATTTCTTTTTAATAACAAATACAGAATTGTAAAGTCTGGTTGATTCTTCAATATGTTTAGCGTTTAACTGCTCTTGTACCAGCTCTTCTAAAGCCTGCAGTTTCTCTGTTGTTAAAGACCATTACTGAATGCTGTGAAAATATGTTGCTCTGATTGATTGATAAATAAAACACTGATGGGTCAGTAGACAGAGAGGAAGTTTATGTGGGATAAGCAGACAAAGAGAATTCTGGGAAGAGAAAGGCTGAGTCAGTAGACGCCAGCCAGCTATCCAGGGAGCAGCATGTAATGGCACACATATAAAGCCATGAAACACATGGCAACATATAGATTAACAGAAATAGACTGAGTTTAATTGTAGGAGCTTCTCAGGGGTAGGCCTGAACTAATGTCCGAGTGGTATTAATTAATATAAACTTCTGAGTGATTATTTTAAAAGCAGCTGCAGGGGCTGTGGGGCTGGGCAGGACCAGAGAAAACTTCACCTACACACCAACAGTGATGGAGTATTCCCCTTGCACATTCTTTTCCAACATAAGCTGTCAACAGTGTTTTTAATCTTAGCCGCCTTGACAGGTGTAAGATGGTATCCCAAAATTATTTTGATTTGCATTTAACTGATGACTAAGGATGATGAGCAATTCCCTAAATGTCTTTTGGCCATTTGAGATTCTTCCCTTTGGGAATTCTCTGTTTAGCTCTGCAGCCCATTTTTCAATTGGATTGTTTTGTATTTTGCTATCTAGTTTCTTGAGTTCTTTACATATATTGGAGATCAGCCCTCTGTCAGATGTGGGGCTGGATGAAGATTTTTTTCCCATTCTGTACACTGTCTTATTGTCTTATTAAGGATATCCTTTACCTTAAGGAAGCTTCTCAGTTCCAGGAGGTCCCATTTATGAACTGTTCCTCTCAGAGTCTATGCTACTGGTGTTATATTTTAGAAGTGCCCTCCTGGGCCAATGCATTCAAGACCATGTTTTACTTTCTCTTCTATCAGGTTCAGTGTAACTTTTTTTTGAGGTCTTTGTCCACTTGGACTTAAGTTTTGTGCATGATGTAGATATGGATCTATTTGCCATCTTCTACATGTTGACATCCAGTTATGCCAGCACCATTTGTTGAAGATGCTTTCTTTTCTCCATTGTACAATTTTGGCTTCTTTGCCAAAAATCAGGTGTTCATAGGTGTGTGGGTTAATGTCCCAGTCTTCAAATCAACTCCAGTGGTCTACATGTTGGTTTTTATGCCAATACCAAGCTGTTTTATCACTATAGTTCTATAGTAGAGATTGAGGTCAGTCATGGTGATGGCTCCATAAGTTGCTTTATTGTACAGGGTTGTTTTTGCTATCCTGCGCTTTTTGTTTTCCATATGAAGTTGTGTATTGTTCTTTCCTGGTCTCTGAAGAATTGTGTTAGGATTTTGATGGGTATTGCATTGAATCTGTATATTGCTTTTGTTAAGATAGCTATTTTTACTGTATTAATCCTACTTATCCATGAGTATTGGAGATCTTTCCATTTTCTGATAACTTCATCAATTTCTTTCTTCAGAGATTTAAAGTTCTTATTATAGAGGTCTTTCACTTACTTAGTTAGAGTTACCCCAAATATTTTATGTTGTTTGCAGCTATTGTAAAAGGTGATGTTTCCATGATTTTTTTTTCTCAGTCTTTATCATTTGTATGTAGGAAAGCTGCTGATTTTTTTTTCAGTTAATCCTGTTTCCTGACACCTTACTGAAGGTTCCTATCAGCTGTAGGCATTCCTTGGTTGGATTTTTGGGGTCAATTATGTATACTATCACATCATCTGCAAATAGTGAAAGTTTGACTTCTTCCTTTCCAATTTGTATCCCCTTGATCTTCTTCTGTTGTCTTATTGCTCTAGCTAGGACTTTGAGTACTATATTTAGTATATATGGGGAGAGTGGACAGCCATGTCTTGTTCCTGATTTCAGTGGAATTGCTTTGAATTTCCACTTAATTTGGGGTTGGCTATTGGCTTGCTCTAAATTGCTTTTATTATGTTTAGGTATGTTCTTTGTTTCCTTATATCTCTGATCTGGTTTTTGAGACAGGGTTTCTCTCTGTAGTTTGGTGCCTGTCTTAGATCTTGCTCTGTAGACAAGGCTGGTCTCAAACTCACAGAAATCCACCTGGATCTGCCTTCCAAGTGCTGAGATTAAAGGTGTGTGCTACCACTGCCCTGCTATTCTACATGTTTAGTGGTTTATTTATTATATGACAAGAGGACTTTTGGGGGGAGTCTATTCTATTTAGTGTTCTATTAGCTTCTTGCATCTTCATAGATATTTTCTTCTTTAAGTTGGTAATGTTTTCTTCTATGATTTTGTTGAATATATTTTCTGTGCCTTTGAGTTGTTATCCTCCTTTTTCTATCTCTGTTATTCTTAGGTTTGGCCTTTTCCTGGTGTCCCAGATTTGCTGGACATTTTTTGTTATGATGTTTTTGTCTTTAGTGTTTTCTTTGCCTGTCAAATCAATTTACTCTATTGAATCCTCCATGTCAGAGATTCTCTCTTCCATCTCATGTATTCTGTTGGCTATACTTGCATTTGTAGCTCCTGCTCATTTACTCAGATTTTCTATGTCTAGTATTCTTTCTGTTTGTGTCTTCTTCATTGCTTCTATTTCAATTTTAAGGTCTTGAACTGTTTCCTTCACCTATTTAATTGCTTTTCCTTGGTTTTCTTGGCTTCCTTTAAGGGTTTTATTGATCTCTTCCATTTTTTTTCTCAATTTCTTTAGAGGAATTTTTCATTTCCTCTTTAAAGGCCTCTATCATCTTCATAAAGTTATTTTTAAAGTCATTTCCTTCTGCTTCTTCTACATTGAGATGTTCACGTCTTGCTGATGTAGAACCACTAGGTTCTGGTGGTGCCATATTACTCTTTTTGTTCTTATGTGTATTTTTGCACTGGCATCTACCCATCTCTTCTTCCAATAGGTGCAAGAAGTGCCTGTGTCTGAGCAAGTTGCTATTGTGCTTGTTGTGTCTGTGTGTCAGGGGACCACTCTTGGTGCTTTAGTAACTCCTGGTCTGATTGAAGCTAGCAGATTCTGTATCTCATGCTGCTGCTCTTGGTTCAATTAGACCTGCCAGATTCTGTGTTTCAGGAAGCCATTAAAGTCACAGGGGGGATGGTTAGTTTGGGGAAGGGTGTGGATCTTATAGTTTGAAGGATCTGATGGGAAGTTTTGGTGCCAGAGCCTGCCCCCCAAGAATCTTCCTAGCTGGCCAGCAACTGAGAGAGTGATGGGTGAGGGTTCACGGGCATGGGTGGTGCCCCAGAATCTAAGTCCTATAGGCAAGACTCTCTGAGTGAGAGAAGAGTCATTCACCTCTTGGTCCAATGAGAGCTGGTGGATTCTGTGTCTCAGGGAGCTAGCTGCCTTTGGCTCAATAGGAGCTGGCAGATTCTGTGTCTCAGGAAGCTGCTGAGGTTACACAAGGATGTATGGATTTGGGGTAGGGTATCAGTCTTGTAGATTGCAGGGTCCAATGGGGGTGGGTGGGTGGAGAAGGCTGCCCACAGGAGTCTTCTCTTCTGGCCAGCACCTGGGGGAGCCTGCATAGTATTTTTAAAATTCATCCACACTGTATAGTTCATATATTTTTCTTCATGACATTGTTTCAGTACATGACCATGGCACTTTTATTGATACATTCATCAGCTGATGCATACATGTTTAATTTTCTGTTTTCTCTGTCCTTTATGCTTACTGATGTTCTTATCATTTGTTCATTTATCTTATATAGACATAATTTCATTAGCTTTGTCGATTAATTATTAGTATTTATATCTACTCTACTGAGATGCATACCTGTATATATTCTCCCTTTAAATTAAATAATTGTCCATTTCTCTCAATAACATCTAGAGCATTTCAGTACATGTTTGGAAATTCTCAAAATCTAATGAATTTATTGATAGAGTTTTATTTTACTGTATTAGTAATTGTCCTTATACTTTATGTATTTGTGATTTCTTATTAATGTAAGTAAATGAAATTGATGTTTGTGGTCTGATTTTGGATTTCCCAAATTGGTGAACTCTTCTGTTCATTGTGATACCTTTTTTGTAAATTACTACGTATTTTCCACATAAATGTCATTTTACCTACTGAGAGAAATATTTTTCCTATTTTCCTACCTGTCTCAATGATTGATTGTCTGATTTATTCTTTCTTACTTACCCATGAAAAAGTATTAAATGAAATGGAAATAGGATTTAGCCTAGTTTTCATTTTCCTCATGAAATGTGTCTCTCTGCCCCACCACTTACTATAGTAGGTGTGGTTGCCCTTTACTAGTTTGAAGAAATAGTTGTAGTTTGGTATGCAATTGTTCTTTTTTTAAATGGTGAATAGATTATATTTTATACAGTATATTCTGATTACTATTTCCACTCCCCCAACTCCTCTCATATCTTCCCCCTTCTCTACTCACTCAATCCACACACTTTCATGCTCTCATTAGAAAGCAAATATGTATAATAAAAAAGAATAATTATTATTATCATTATAATTATAATAATAGAAAATAATAAAATAAAATAAAAGCCTGGCTAAGACAAAACAAACAACTGAACAGAAAAAGGAAAAGAAAAAGCATAAATAACATATAGATTCAGAGATATACACATTAACACATAACAGAAATCCCACCAAAACACAAAGTAAGAGACCATAATAGATGCAGAAACAACAATGATTTAGGTTTATTCACTTCACCTTACAAATGTAATCAGACAGATGTTGTAGTGGTAAAATATTTTACATTTCTATATATAAATTTCTTTTTATTTCAGTAAATGATCATTTTTATGTACAGCTGGATTCTGACTAGAAGTATTTTGTTTAAGGGTTTTGTGGCTATTTACATAAAAACATTCTGTTCATACTCAGTTCTGTTCATTGCCAATGTTGACTTATACATTTCATATAAGGATCATGCATAAGATTTATACATTTAACTGAGGTAAGTTACCTTTTTCTTATGGTTTGAATGCTTTGTATCAAGGAGTCACTCTTGTGTAGGCCATTTTGTCATGAATTATAGCTAAGACTCCTTGATTTGCTATTTACAAGCTTGTGCACATGTTGCATTTATAATTTCATAGTTCATTTAGTTTATAATCTATTTTCTATGTTCAGTGAATGACTACTGGCTTTTCAGTCAATTATGATATATTTTGGATGAAAACATGTGTATTAATACCTTAAGTGTAGTTTCCCAAGAACCACATATGATTAGACTCTATCATTCACTGAGGGAATAAATGCCTGCTGTGTTTAAGAATGTTATTGGGCCAGGTGGTGGTGGCACACACCTTTAATCCCAGCCTTGGGAGGCAGAGGCAGGTGGTTCTCTGTGAGTTCGAGGCCAGCCTAGTCTATGAAGCAAGTTCCAGGAAATGCACAAAGCTACACAAAGAAACCCTATCTTGAAACAACAACAACAAAAAAAGAATTTTATTGGATAGCATTGGATAATCCATCCAGAGTAGAATACTCTTGAAAAAAAAAAAAAGAAGAAGTCAATGAAAACTGTCTGCAAAAGGAAATAAATTCAATCCAGTAATTTTTAAATCCATTAAAACCTATGAGGTTTCTGCTTTGTTGGGGAGAATTTCTTCTACACCTAGTTTTTATTTTAAAATATGTAATTCACTCTTATTCACATCTAGAGTTGATGGTCAGCTTACACACAGATTGAGGAATATTTCATTTCCACCCCCATGTACTTTCCTGATTGCTCCATTTTGACTCTACTCAGTCATGTGCAAGAGACTCCCAATTCTCAACAGTTGTCTGTGATCTCAATAAGATATCTTGCTCCCTCTTTCCTAATTCTTTCCATTTGGCAACTTTGTAGTTTTGAAAGGATCAGGCTCCTTTTAATGGCTATCAGTCAAAGCAATTTGTTTCAGATAAAGATTTTAGAAATGTAGTTTATTTCCTTTGATCCAAATGAAACCCTTTTTCTCAGAATGGACTATGGAACTCATACCATTATCTCACGTGTTTGTCCCTGTGCAGAAACCATAAATTTCATCAATGTGGTTGGAGATACGAAGATACTTTTCTGGTAACTATACCTGCTTTATGAATGTACATCAGATATAGTGTGGAAGCTTCTGGTTTTATAAGTTGTTCCTTGTGCTTTGCGCTAACACTCTCAAGGCATTGGGGACAAATAATGGAAGCCACAATGTTCTCATTCTACAGTGGCCTCCATGGACTTTCTACCTGTGAGTGAAGACTAGACATCAAGAAAGCCCAGCAGCATTGGCTTGCTTCCCGGAGAAAATTATCTGCAGATACTGAGGCAAGTGGTTGGGAATTTTAAAATGTCAGCAACCTGAATCATCACAAGGAGCTCATAGTCCCCAAAGTGGAAACTAAAGAGAGAGAAGCCTGTTCTTGCTGCACACTACATAGGATATCATCATGAGTATACAGCTGTAGATTGAGTATGGACTAAATTTTGTATTTAAAAAACTCACTATTAATACTGACAACTTATGTTTTCTCCATTCACAGTATGTAGAAAATCAATGAGGAACTTTAAACTAAAAATATAATTTTCATCATTTAAATTTATTTCCTTCTAGAGACAGTTTTCATTGATTCCTATGTTTTGTTTTTCCAGAACTGCCAAAATTGTTCTCTGCATGGACTGTACAACCCTATTCAATAAAATCACTTGAGTAAATTAAAACAAAATACTGATAACAATTATTTTCTATCCAATATTCTAATTTAATTAATCAGGTTGGTTGCACAGGTAATATAATTCACAGAACCTCTCTGATTATTAGAATTTGATAGATAAGTAGAGAGTTCCTATTCTTCAGCCATTTTGGAATATAAAAAGCTTTCATATTAGTGCTAGGAATAGCTTCTTAGGATTCAAGTTCAGTTCCCAACACTCATGCTAGACAGATCACAAATGTCTTTAGTTCAGCTGCAAGTGATCTGACAACCTCTTCAGCCCTCTATGAGGACTCACACTCACATTTACTTACTTACATATACCAAAACAGTACACTGAATTTAAAATAAAATATATCTTAAAGAAAAATATATTATGATACACTTTAGAGAAGCAACTGAATATATGCTTACCTAAATCATGTAAAACCATAGTGTTATAATTTTGACAGAGATCACTTTATTCTTATAAGAGCAATGTATGTAATGTGTAAATATATGTGTGTACACACACACACACACACACACACACATACACACACACACACATACACACACACACACACACACATCACATATGCACCCTTAGAAGTAGGGAGATATTATTAAATCTACATGTTTTCAGGCCCCTAAGAAAATTGCATGGTGTTTTCATACATCCTAACACAATAAATATACTTAAAGCCATTACTAGACTGCTTGCAACTCTGGATAATTAAATACAATAGTTTTTATAATTCAAAATTTAAAAATAATCAAAATGAAAGAAAACCTGTAAATGTTCACTAAAAATGGGAAGAACCTGAACACTGAACAGAAAGCTTAGATTCTTCCACTAAGTTACTAAGATACTTCCTGGTCTGAGTATGTGGTCTGAATGTTTGGGATTTTTCCTTTATAGGAAACTCCAATAATTATTAATTATAATTTTTAATAAAAAATGAAGAAGTAAATGAACTGAGCAGTATAATTAAATCATGCTAGTGTTATCCTTCAGGATGATTTCAGCTACCTTCCTTATTTTTGGACACATTAGCAAATTATATTGACATGGTCAATGCTACCAAATGATGTAATTCTCAAAGGGGTCAAGAAGTAGTGTCCAAGGTTCAAGCTAGCTCCTTCCACTGATTGTTACCACATTCTTATTTGATTTATTTTTATTTTTGCAAAAATCTTCATTATGTTATTTTTGTCCTAGCTACAGATAGGCAGAGGAAAGATATAAGTTTGATGGAGCATTGGCAACAAGAACTGAGAAAGCAGAGAGCAGATACATTTGTATTTGGGCATGTCAACATCAGTCTTTTTCAATAAAGTTCAAAGGAGTCTAGCACATACACACCACTTTTCTGTTATATGTGACAAAAATACATTTTCTTGGCAGTATCTGATTTACAGATGTGAACCTCTGTCAGCTTCTGTACTAATTTTAGTGCTTCTTGTCAGTTTCTTGCAACTAATGACATACAATAAGAATTGTTAAAAGAAAAACACTTTGGAATCTGAAACAATGTGGCAGATCTCACACTGTGTATATTTCATGAAGTAATTAATGTATGTCCTAAGAAAATTAACAAATTCCTGCTTAACTCACATTAAGTAATTCATATTCTTCCAGTAAAGAATTATATATATATATATATATATATATATATATATATATATATATATATATATAGTCTCACTGCAAATATGATTTTTTCTTTAATTGCTGGATTTGATATGTATTTAGTTTTTTCAATTTTATTGTATTTTATTTTATTATTTTTGATACTATAATACAATTACATATGTTTCCCCCATTTATCTTATTCATATTCTCAAAGGTCACTGATCATAAATGAACATGTTACCAGTCAACATTTACTCAAATAGAAGGAAGGTTTTGCATACTTTCTGACACTAAAACCACAGTAATATTATTTAGGGCATGGCATCTGCTAAAATCAGCATATCATTAAAAGAACAGAAGAAATGTACAAAAATTTCTCCAGAAATTGAAATACAGTGATGCTATTTTTCATAAAAATATTTGTACCAAAAAGGAAATCTTTGTTCAATTCAATACAGAAGCCCTCTTGCTTCCCCTATAAACTTAAGTTATGCATTTATTTATTGTTAAACTTTGTGCTGTAGTCTATGATATTGTCAAAGTGATTCTTCTGCATATATTTCATACAGAAATTAAATGAATTAGATTTTCTATGGGTAAATTTTGTGAACAGAAAAACCTTACTAATAAAATATTCCATATTCCTCACTGAGAAACTCAAACACAACCTGCATATGTAAAGATTTATAGATACATATACAAATTCATTCATAACTACTCCTGTTCCCCACCTAAACCACTGCTACCAAAACCCAAAATAAGCACTTTAACAAATATTATTTATTTTAAAGCCAGTATTGCTTTTATTTAAATGATCATATACATTCCAGCTAAAGACAATTACTATTCCAAAAATATATTGGCTCTTTAAAAAAATGCATTTCATGGGTACAATATCATTATGTCAAGCTTCTTCTGTGGAAATCAAGCATAAAGTGAAGCAGACCTGTACTCTTCTAATAACATGTCTCAACACAAGCAGCAGGTTTAAAGAGTTAAAAAAATTGTAATATGGAGGTACAGTGAAAAGGAAATACTGGATATTTTATCCACTTGTCTTCTGATACAGAAATTCTAACTCCCTATGTGCATATTTCAGAGGAGACTCTTTTATTCATAATAGATTTTTGAATTTCAATTCCAAAAAAATAATCTTCCAAACACTTGGACTTTTTAGGTGGTAACAGTTTTTATTGTTGTCATAGAGAGACAGATATCATATTTTCAATGGGAATTAACCATGTGGTAAGAGGTTTGGGACTTTTGTGATCCTTTTCTATTATTCACATGTAGATAAACTACCTACTGAGAATTAAATTATTCACCAAAAATGGATGGCTGACTCTCCCATGGTTCATCGAAGAAACATTAAAGGAACACCAAAGATCTTGCTCTGAGTGTTTGCAATTGCTTTATAAGTAGTGTATCCTGAGTATACAGAAGCCTACTTGCTTCCCCTATAAACTTAGGTTATGCATTTATTTATTGTTAAACTTTGTGCTGTGGTCTATGATACTGTCAAAGTGACTCTTCTGCTGTGGGATCTTTCCATACACTGTGAATATGTGTTGCTCTGATTGGTTGATAAACAAAGCTGCATTGGCCTATAGCAGGGCAGGATGAAGCCAGATGGGAAAATCCAAGAGAGACAGTGAAAGGAGAAAGGAGTGGAGAAGACACCAGCCACCACCAAGGAGCAGCAAGATGCCAGCAGAACAATAACACCATGGCAACGTGATAACTTATAGATTAATAGAAATGGGTGGTTAGAAGAGCTATCTAGCAAGAAGCCTCTGTGTGTTTAATTGGGTCTGAACAACTCTAGGGTTGGGGAGGACACTGGAAAACTTCTGACTACATTTTGGCACCCAGATGTGGTAGCAAGAATTTCCACCTAAAAGACGAGAAAGTTTTTTTTTTTTTTTTTAAAAAAAAAGGATTCTAAAATGGAGCTAAAAACAACTTCCTAGTTATGTCTATCAGGCAAACTCTATCAGGCAAACCATGGTAGAGAGGCACCATGGCATGTGGGCTGGAGGTACAGCATGGATTCTTGCCACAGTACATAGAGGTTTCTCCAAGCTGTTCAGCACATTGCATGGTGAATTTAGCTTTTACTAGAACAGACAAAAAAGGGGGGTTTGGGGGCTACACATTGTTGGATGGAAGCATAGACCCACTGTTTCCCAGAGTCAGTGATAAGCATGGTTTCCTGGTGGAGGCATAGACCCACAACACAGAGCTGGCAGTAAAGGTACCTCTGCCCTGTTGGAAAGTTGAGATGGGTAGAGTCAGCAGCCAAAGCCACTGCTTTAGTCCTAGCCAAGCTGCAGTTTAAAGCAATGATCAGAAAAGGATTATAGTTACACAAAAGACAGATTACGGTGAAATAAACCTCTAAATGATTTATAATGTATGTAATATATGTGTGTGTAATATGTGTATATATTAAAGGTATCTTGACTTCAAAACTCCAATCTAAGGTTATGTTGCTTTGGAAAAGAGGCTCTGCTTTTGTTTCCACAGGCAGAAAGAGGCTGTGAATTTGTTCCAGGTTAAGATGGATCAGATTTGATCAAGCAAGACCTCGTGAACTTTAACAGATGGTACCTAAACAAAGGTTTTAGCTGGTATTTCCAGGACTTGAGCATTATTTGAATTTTCTCAGGATTCCTATAAGATTGCCAGTGCCCCCAATCAGTAGGAGGTAGTATAAAAAACTATGTTCAAATTCCAAAGTATTGTTTACAAATGTTTATTTTATTTTAAGAGGCTGATTATAAATGCAATCTCTTTCTAAAGAATAAAAGGGACATAGATATCATAGGATAAAAGGTTAGATTATTGAATCTACATTTAAAGAGCAACAACTTGTTTGAAATGTTTTACATTGCTATGGATTTTGGTTTATTGATACAGGTTTAAAGTTAATTTTGTTACACTGTATATATATTTCTATTCTTGTTTAAGATATTATGTTTATGCAAATCATTTAAATTATAATGTATAATTAATAAATATAAGTTAATAATTAGTCTTCTCTGATAGCTAAATTTATAATCATGTCAGTTATGTTTTGTAGATATACAAAGATATACTTCTTTTCTGTAGGTGATCTTCAAACACTTCAAAGACCTACAGAATATGGCAATTAAAATGTTTTAAGAACTTAGACTTTTCTGAATGGTAAGACACATCTGCTCCTGACAGCACAATTACTTCAAAGAGGATGATAGACATTGAAGAAATTCCATATGCAGTTTGCTTTCTTTATGGCAAAAAAAAAGCCATTTGAGCAAGAAACTACTCTTGCCTGGACTGCTTGATAATATGTTGAATCAACTGGACATATAATACCCATGAGAAAATTACCACTGAATTTGCCAAAACAAGGCAAAATGGTCCTTCAGTTTCCTGCTTCACAGAGGAGACTGGCAGACATTATATAGGACACAGAGAAAAGTCTCTGAGAGGCTCTAGGCCTATAGGCTGAAGATGGATGCCCCAGCATTGTAGAGGAACTTTGAGTGATTGTCCAGACAGCCAGATATCTCTGTCATTCTAGATTTTTGGAAGTTGCTTACAATGCACTTCCTGTTTACTTAGGTAATATTATATCCTGTTGGGTTCTTTGATGGAGTTGAAGACTAGATAGCTAGATCATTATAACTATAGCTTTCCTTACTCATGATAAAAGATAACTTAGATGTAAAACTTTAGACTCACAAAAAGAGAATAGATGGTCAATATTTTCTAATTTTGCAAAAAATGGACTGGATATTGTAATTCTTGCATGACAAATGGTTTGTTATATATAATTTTACTATGTTGAATTTAAAACCTTCCCTTTTTATTAGACATAAAAGGGGAAGTGCTATGGGATGTCTTTCTGTATGCTGTGAATATGTGTTGCTCTGATTGGTTGACAAATAAAGCTATATTAGCCTATAGCAGGGCAGGAGGTAACTAGGTAGGAAAATTCAAGAGAGATAGTAGAAGGGAGAAAGGAGTAGCAAGATGCCAGCAGACCAATAACACCATGGCAACATGGCAACTTACAGATCAATAGAAATGGGTAAGGTTATAAGAGCTAGCAAGCAAGTCCCTGTGTGTTTACTTGGATATGAGTGACAAGGGGACCCAGCAGGACACTGAAAACTTCTGACTACACACTTCTAAGGTTTTTTTTGTCTTCTATTTTAAATAATTTAATTGTAATATAATTATCTCATTTATTCATTCCAAACCTTCCCAAATACCACTGTTTTCTCTTCTCTTTTCCAAATTAATGGCTATTTGTTCAATAATTATTTTTGTATTCACACACCAAACATACACACACACACACACACACACACACACACACACACAAACACACATACACACACATATGTATTCACCTTCTCTGCATATATAATGTATATTCTCAGGGCTGATCATTTGCTTTTGGCTAACCAATGGTTATACTCTTCCTTGACCATAAAGTCTCAGCAATATGACTACCTAACCATGAACAGAGCAAAACCATCATTAGATAAGCTAAAATGGACAAACAAAAAAGTTCTGTTCTCTACACAAACAACTAAAGGCAACTAAGGAATACTGAGAGCAGGAGAAATAGTCCCTGTGATTTCTAGGAGAAATCCTCATACTATTATTCTGCAAATTGAACACAACAATAAAATGACCATTAGTAACATATTGGTATGTTACTCAGATCAGTGGCTTGCACATTTCCTCAGGAAAACTTCTTACAGGAGATGAGAACTATAACAGAGACATAGAGCAGGACAATGTGCACAGAGTTGGAGATTTCTGTCCCAAGTGAGATATTATGACCAGAGCCCTATGCTCTAGGCTAAGGGATCTGCAGTGGGTAGCTGTTCCACTTTGACCTGGAAGTACTACCCCCATTGATGCTTCCAGTTACTGTCACACCTATGAGGTGGGGCTGAGACAGGAGCCCTTAAGACCTAAGTTCTGGATGTGCCTGCTCTCTTGGTTCCTGGATCCTGGACGCTAGAGTTAGACCAAACAGAGTTCTCCAGAGAACACTGCTGGACTGCACTACACCTTTCATGGAGCCTGTAATCTATCCCTTTACTTGTCAGTTACCCCACATAATAAACCTTTTTAACTATGTGGAGTTGCCTTCATACTTCCACCAATATCTGGTGCCCGATGTGGGGAACGAACCCACAACCCTGAGATTAAGAGTCTCATGCTCTACCAACTGAGCAAGCCAGGCTAGCCAAAAAAGAGGCAAAAATATTGTAAGAGCCAAAGATTGTGGTTGACTCTAAGGAAACAGTGTCTTTCAGATACAACAAAACTGATGCACATATATGCTCACAGAAAGTATGGAAACATGCACAAAGCCTGCAAACTTTTAATCCAGGAAAAGCCCCTACATTGAGAGGGGAAAGAAAACACAGGCTTCCACCCCTAACCAAGAAGCTATCTACAACTGATACTTACTTGAAAAGAAAACAGTTCTCCAAGGGAGTATTAATAGGTATATTAATAACACTTAAGGGCAAACTCCACACCCAAGAGTAGTTGGCAAACACAAAACCATCTCAATCATAATTTTGTACACTTTTTCCCTAATTTTTCTTTTTTTATTATATTTGTGTTTTAATTTTACACATCAGCCATGGGTTCCTCTGTCCTCCTCCCTCTCGTCCCCACCTTCCCCCCATCCCCTCCCCTCCATTCCCATGTCCTCCAGGGCCAAGACTCCTCTGGGGATTCATTTAAACCTGGTGGATTCAGTACAGGCAGGTCCAGGCTCCTCCTTCCAGGCTGAGCAAAGTGTCCCTGTGTAAGCTCAAGTTTCCAAACAGCCAGCTCATGCACTAAGGACAGGTCCAGGTCCCACAACCTGGGTGCCTCCCAAACAGTTCAAGCTATTCAATTGTCTCAGTTATCCAGAGGGCCTGATCCAGCTAGGGGCTCTACAGCCTTTGGTTCATAATTCATGTGCTTTCATTTGGTTGGCTATTTGTCCCCGTGTCTCTCCAAACTTGGTCTCAACAATTCACACTCTTATAGTCCCTCCCCTTTCTCCAAATTGGATTCCTGGAGCTCCACCTGAGGCCTGGCTGAGGATCTCTGCATCCACTTACATCAGTTATTGGATGAGAGTTCCAGCATGACTGTTAGGGTGTTTGGCCATCTGATCACCAGACTAGGTCAGATCAGGCTTTCTCTCAACCATTGCAAGCAGACCACAGAGGATGTACCATTGTGGATTTCTGGGGACCTCTCCAGCACTCTGCCTATTCCTGTTCTCATGTGGTCTTCATTTATCATGGTCTGTTATTCCTTGTTCTCCCTTTCTGTTCTTGATCCAGCTGGGATCTCTTGCTCCCCTAAGCTTTCTTTCTCTCAAATCTTGCCCTTCATTACTCACTGTCATCCAGGTTGTTCATGTAGATCTCATCCATTTCTCTGTCATTGGGTGATCCCTATGTCTTTCTTAGGGTCCCGCTTTCTAGGTAGCCTCCCTGGAGTTGTATAGAAGTCTAGTCATCTTTGTTTTACATCTAGTATCCTCCTATGAGTGAGTATATACCATGTTTGTCCTTCTAAGTCTGGGTTACCTCACTCAGGATGATATTTTTCTAGATCCATCCATTTGCCTGCAAACCTCATGATGTCATTGTTTTTCTCTGGTGAGTAGTACTCCATTGCATATATGTTCCTTATTTTCTTTACCCATTCTTCAGTTGAAGGGCGTCTAGGTTGTTTCCAGGTTCTGGCTATTACAAACAATGCTGATATGAACATAGCTGATCAAATGCCCTAGTGGTATGATTGAACATTCCTTGGGGATATACCCAAGAGTGCTACAGCGGGGTCTTGGGGGAGATGGATTCCCAATTTTCTGAGGAAGCACCATATTGATTTCCAAAGTGGCTGTACAAGCTTCCATTCCCACCAGAATGGAGGAGAGTTCCCCTTGCTCCACATCCTCTCCAGGATAAGCAGTCTTGTGTGGTTTTGATCTTAGCCATTCTGAGAGGTGTAAGGTGGTATCTCAGAGTTGTTTTGATTTGCATTTCCCTGATAATTAGGGATGTTGAACAATTCCTTAAATGTCTTTCAGCCATTTGAACTTCCTCTGTTGAGAATTCTTGGTTTAGTTCTATAGCCCATTTCTTAATTGGACTGTTGGGCATTTTGATGTCTAATTTCTTGAGTTCTTTATATATTCTGGATATCAGCCCTCTGTCAGATGTGGGGTTGGTGAAGACCTTTTCCCATTCTGTAGGCTGTTGCTTTGTCTTGCTGACCATGTCCTTTACTCTACAAAAGCTTCTCAGTTTAAACAGGTACCATTGATTGATTATTTCTCTCAGTGTCTGAATCTTTTCTTTGTCTTTTGGTGATTTGATTTTTATGATACTACCATTTTTGTCATGTATGTGTGTGTGTGTGTGTGTGTGTGTGAGTGTGTGTGTGTAAATATTTCTTGTTTTCTCTCATTGTTTGTTTATTTAAAATAAATCTCTATGCATAGGGAGGTGGGAGGAGCCAGCAGAAAATGTGGTACTGGAAATATGATTAAAATATATTGTGCAAAAAATTATTTTCAATAAAAAATATTAGCCAAACCTAAGTATTAGCAATCCCCAATTTGAATTTGTCAGTCAAGAATGATGCTGACAACTGTCTTCCTGGTACTGGCAGTAGCAGTATGTCGGAAGATGTCTTTTAGAAATGAACCCTCAGCTTGTAGCATCTGATACATCTTCACTTATACAGGATTAGGATTCAATGGAATTAGAGGACACCACCTGATGTCCTCCACAGAATTGCATGATGTGTGAGGAAACAACTCCATACAGATTATGTCAGAATGTTGCACTGTGCGAATGTACAGTCAGAAAGAAAGTAACTTTTTATCCTTTCCAACCCTGATACTAGTGTACTCATTTTGAACTTTGGAATCTACTCTGTTATTGATTCTCTGTTTGATTCTGTTCTTGAAATACTTGGCTTCCTCCCCAGAGGAGGCTCCCAGGACTTACTTACTGATAGATCCTGTTGGGATATTGTTTTACTATTTTGTTTTTTCTATTGAATATCTATAGTTCACACCAGAGGTCATCTACTAACTGGGACATTAGAATAAAATGGCATATCACTGAAACTTATCACAGCCTAAATTCCATGGTTAGTATCTTGTTGTTGTTTTTGCTACAAGGAAAGAAACTCCCTCATTTAAGAAGAAAAGGTGTTAATTGCCAGAAGATAGAAAATAGAGTTGTGAATGGCTATCTTTTAGATACAATTTGGCTGATGAATAAATCAGTCACAGCATATAGGATTGTGCAGGAAACGAAGGAAATGAGGACAGCAAGCATTGCAGCAAAGATTTGGGAGAAGATAATGAGATCCCATGTTAAACTGTGGAGCTATTGGAAATTGATGACTGCTGTTGGAGAAGGGACTCTAGTGAGGTGAATAGTAGAACACAGTTGTCCTGAAAAGGAAAAAAGAAGTGGATTTACCTGGGAAGAGAGAAGGGTAACACAGAGGGAGAGAGAAGAAGGACATCAATTAACATGAAGGTTGTTTGAAAAGCTGAAAGAAAACATAATTTTATGCTTATTTAAAAAATGCACACTGACAATTTTAATTAAGTTATGTTACTTGAATTGACAATGTTCTCCTTCAACAGTACTAGACTGTCTTACAAAAACCCTGTGGCAAATATGTACAAACCTCCAACTGACTTGGTTAGGGAAGCTGAAGACAGCACCAAAACAATAGAGAATATTGTTCTAGCTCTTGGTGGTCCATTAGAAATTGAATTAAGGCACTATTAATGAAGATACCATACATATCTGATATAGAAGTTGAGAAAATTGAGCTAGAATTAATCTTTCAGGTCTCTTTATAAGGATTCTTGATACAGTATTCAAAGATGCTATGTAAACTGTCATAGAGAAGGTCTTGTGTGTGCTCTTAACTCTCTGTAAAGTTGATGAATTCTAATGGTGGCCAACATGGGGAAATGTATAAAAATCTACAGTAATGACTCTTAAATCTTAGTGGTAACATGGCTTTCAAATGGGATGTAAGCCCTACTCAATAGAAGGGAACTCATAAATGGTTTTCTAAACCTAGACAATTACCAATGACTTATAAGGTCATAGAATTTAGAGGAGAACCTATTACTATAACCTTCTGAAGTCATTATAATTTCTAAATGTATTGTAAATTATTCTTCTTTAACCCACAGATAAGTATAGTTCACACTTCATTAAAAAAAAAAAAAAGATCATGGTGGATAATTGTTTTGATGTGTTCTTGGAGTCTGTTTGCCAGAATTTTATTGAGTATTTTTGCATCAATGTTCATGAGGGAGATTGGTCTGTAGTTCTCTTTCTTTTTTGCATCTTTGTTTGGTTTAGGAATCAGGGCAATTGTAGCCTCATAGAAGGAGTTTGCTAATATACCTTCTGCTTCTATTGTGTGGAACAATTTAAAGAGTATTGGTATTAAGTCTTCTTTGAAGATTTGGTAGAATTCTGCAGTGAAACCATCTGGTCCAGGGCTTTTTTTTTTGGTTGGGAGACTTTTAATGACTGATTCTATTTCCGTGGGGGTTATTGGACTATTTAAATGGTTTATCTGGTCATGATTTAACTTAGGCATGTGGTACCTATCCAGAACATTATCCATTTCTTTTAGATTTTCCAGTTTTGTGGAGTAGAGGTTTTTGAAGTAGGACATGATGATTCTCTTTATTTCCTCATTGTCTGTTGTTATGTCCCCCTTTTCATTTCTGATTTTGTTAATTTGGATGCTCTCTCCCTGTCTCTTGGTTAGCTTGGATAAGGGCTTGTCTATCTTGTTGAACATCTCCCAGGGATACAAGGGTGGTTCAACATACAAAAGTCCATCAATGTAATACCCCCATATAAACAAACTCAAAGAAAAAAACCACATGATCATCTCACTAGATGCAGAAAAGGCATTTGACAAAATCCAACACCCCTTCACGATAAAGGTTTTGGAGCGATCAGGAATACAGGGAACATACCTAAACATAATAAAGGCAATCTACAGCAAGCCAACAGCCAACATCAAATTAAATGGAGAGAAACTCAAAGCAATACCACTAAAGTCAGGAACAAGGCAAGGCTGTCCCCTCTCCCCATACTTATTCAATATAGTACTTGAAGTTCTAGCCAGAGCCATAAGACAACATAAAGAGATTAAGGGGATACAAATTGGAAAGGAAGAAGTCAAGCTCTCACTATTTGCAGATGACATGAGAGTATACATGAATGACCCCAAAAATTCAACCAAGGAACTGATACAGCTAATAAAAACCTTCAGCAACATAGCAGGATACAAGATCAACTAAAAAAAAAAAATCAGTAGCCCTCCTATATACAATAGACAAAAGGCTGAGAAGGAAATCAGAGATACATCACCCTTTACAATAGCCACAAATGATATAAAATACCTTGGGGTTACTCTAACTAAGCATGTGAAGGACCTATATGACAAGAACTTTAAGTCCCCGAAAAAAGAAATTGAAGAAGATGTCAGAAAATGGAAAGGTCTCCCATGCTCATGGATAGGCAGGATTAACATAGTAAAAATGGCAATCTTACCAAAAGCAATCTACAGATTCAATGCAATCCCCATCAAATTACCAGCACAATTCTTCACAGATCTGGAAAGAATAATACTCAACTTCATATGGAAAAACAAAAGACCCAGGATAGCCAAAAGAATCCTGTATAATAAAACAACCTCTGGAGGCATCACAATCCCTGACCTCAAGCTCTACTCTAGAGCTACCATAATATAAACAGCTTGGTACTGGCATAAAATCTGACATGTGGACCAATGGAATCGAATTGAAGACCCTGACATTAACCCACACACCTATGAACATATAATTTTTGACAAAGAAGCCAAAAATGTACAATGGAAAAAAGAAAGCATCTTCAACAAATGGTGCTGGCAGAACTGGATGTCAATGTGTAGAAGGCTGCAAATAGATCCATATCTGTCACCGTGCACAAAACTTAAGTCCAAGTAGATCAAAGACCTCAACATAAATCCAGTTACTCTGAACCTGATAGAAGAGAAAGTAAGCAGTACTCTTGAACACATTGGCACCAGAGATCAATTTCTAAATATAAGACCAGTAGCACAGACAATGAGAGAATCAATCAATCAATGGGACCTGTTGAAACTGAAAAGCTTTTGTAGAGCAAAGGACATGGTCAACAAGACAAAGCAACAGCCTACAGAATCAGAAAAGGTCTTCACCAACCTCACATCTGACAGAGGGCTGATCTACAGAATATATAAAGAACTCAAGAAATTAGACATCCAAACATCCAACAATCCAATTAAGAAATGGGCTATAGAACTAAACAGAGAATTCTCAACAAAGGAAGTTCAAATGGCTGAAAGACATTTAAGGAATTGTTCAACATCTCTAATCAACAGGGAAATGAAATCAAAACAACTCTGAGATACCACCTTACACCTGTCAGAATGGCTAAGATAAAAAACACTGAAGACAGCTTATACTGGGGAGGATTTGGAGCAAGGGGAACTCTCCTCCACTGCTGGTGGGAATGCAAGCTTATACAGCCACTTTGGAAATCAATATGGCAGTTCCTTAGAAAATTGGGAATCCATCTCACCCAAGACCCAGCTGTAGCACTCTTGGGCATATACCCAAGGAATGTTCCATCATACCACAAGGTCATTTGCTCAGCTATGTTCATATCTGCATTGTTTGTAATAGCCAGAAACTGGAAACAACCTAGATGCCCTTCAAATGAAGAATGGATAAAGAAAATATGGTACATATACACAATGGAGTACTGCTCAGCAGAAAAACAATGACATCATGAGGTTTGCAGGCAAAATCTAGAAAAAATCATCCTGAGTGAGGTAACCCAGACTCAGAAGGACAAACATGGTATGTACTCACTCATAGGAGCATACTAGATGTAAAACAAAGATGACTAGACTGCTACACAACTCCAGGGAGGCTACCTAGAAAATGGGACCCTAAGAAAGACATAGGGATCACACAATGACAGAGAAATGGATGAGATCTACATGAACAACCTGGACGACAGTGGGAGTAATGAAGGGCAAGATTTGAGGGAAAGAAAGCTTATGGAAGCAGGAGATCCCAGCTGGATCAAGAACAGAAAGGGAGAACAAGGAATAACAGATCATGATAAATGAAGACCACATGAGAACAGGAATAGGCAGAGAGCTGGAGAGGACCCCAGAAATCCACAATGATATATCCTCTGTAGAGTGCTTCCAATGGTTGAGAGAAAGCCTGATCTGACCTAGTCTGGTAATCAGATGACTAAACATCCTAACAGTTGTCTTGGAACTCTCATCCAATAACTGATGTAAGTGGATGAAGAGATCCTCAGCCAGGCCCCAGGTGGAGCTCCAGTTGTCCAACTGTTGAGAAAGAGGAGGGACTGTAAGAGCGTGAATTGTTGAATCCAAGATTGCAAAAAGCACAGGGACAAATAGCCAATCGAATGGAAGCACATGAATTATGAACCATCGGCTATTGAGCCCCAGCTAGATCAAGCCCTCTGGATAAGTGAGACAATTGAATAGCTTGATCTGTTTGGGAGGCACCCAGTCTGTGGGACCAGGACCTGTCCTTAGTACATAAGCTGGCTGTTTGGAACCTTGGGCTTACACATGGACACTTTGCTCAGTCTGGAAGTAGGTGATAGGACCTGCCTGTACTGAATCCACCAGGTTTAAATGAATCCCCAGGGGTGTCTTGGTCCTGGAGGACATGGGATTGGAGGGGAGGGGCTAGGAGGAAGGTGGTGGTGGGTGCGGGAGAGGGGAGGACAGGGGAACCCATTGCTGATGTATAAAATTAAAACACTTTAATAAAAATAATAAAAAAAATCTTCTTTTTACACCAGAGAATATTATAGAAACCTATAGCTGGTCAAAAGACAGTGGACAAATGAGTTTCTGGGTTCCCAATGCCAAATAAGACATCTATGATACAACTCTGTCATCTAAAGCTCCAGCAACATTTCAGAACTTTGGGTAAGAACAGTGTAGAGCACCAGGACCCCTGCTTGAAGATACTGTCTTCTGTGTACTACAGGGACCTTGTTCCCATGAAATTTTAAAAATATGGGTGCCTAATCAAAATCTGCAAAGTAAATATAATTTGATATGACATGGATAGGGGAAATCACACAAGGTTCTATTGTAGATGAGGGGGTACATGTAAGTAATGACTGAGAGATGGAGGCTATAGAATAAGCAATTTAAAAATAAGAGATCATTTGAGAGGCAGTAAAGAAGTTCATGGGAGGAGTTATGAAGGAGTAAGGGAGGTATGCAAATGATGTATACATATTACTCATATGTGAATGTTTAAAAAAATTAGGAATTAAATTTAAAAATGAAAAATATTTAACTTACATGTTATACGCAATCTTTCAGAGTAAAAACTCGCAGTTACATGAAACAGAAGACAAGAGCATTCTACATATATTTTACAAGCATTCATCTCTGCAACTATAACATTTTGATTACATAAGTTGATGTATATTTGTGTATTATCAATATATAACACTTCAGAATATCTTAACTTGGTTTCAAAAGTTTCTATTTTCTGTTTTTATTTATGTGTAAATGTATATGTGTCTGTATTTGTTCATGCTCACATGTCCATGGACTCTAGTAGAAGGCATTTGATAACCTGAAGTTGAGTTACAGGCAGCTTTGAACCACCTGAAGTAGATACTGAAGAAGATACCTGGAACAAAGTTTGAGTGTTCTGCAAATGGTAGCAATATAGGCTGTGAACTACTGAGTCATCTCTTACCCCAATATATGTGGATACACACACACACACACACACACACACACACACACACACACACACACACACTATTTTATACTAGATGGTCTTTGAAACCTAGAGTCCTCTCTCTCTCTCTCTCTCTCTCTCTCTCTCTCTCTCTCTCTCTCTCTCTCTCCCTCTCTCATATATATATATCATCTAGAAGTGACTAACAGCCAAAGTTCTCAGTATATTTTTCATCTCTGCTCCCTTTACTGCAAATAGGACCCATGTTTAGCCTAGTCCACATTCTTCACTGGCAACCTAAATAATTTAAATGAAATAATGATGAGTAATTTTGTATAAACTAATATCCCTAGGACTTATATTTAGTCCTTGGGAAAAGTTTGTCATTTTTATTTGATGTTATAAGAATTTATACTCAGACAACTACACTAGCCCAGTGTCACCAGTAGTATCAATTTAATTAAGCTACTGACAACTTTTTCTCATTTATTCAGTTCAGTGTCTCAGGCTTTGTAATCGATAGGCCAGAAACTTTGTGCCATGTTTACCATTTCAGAGTCTTTCCTTTTCCCAAAGTGTGACTTGACTTGTTAAATCATTATTTTGGTGTTACTCTGGATAGATATGTCTCTTTTGTTTCTTGTGTCTTTGAATTAAATTATACCAGATGACTTTCAAAAAACCGAATTTTATGATTATTGTATATTCAAATGAAAATCATTGAATGTTTTGCAATGAGATTGATGAATCACAGGAATATTATGGAATAGATCAACCCTTTCAGTCATGTTAAGATTCTAAACAGTTCTTCCATTTCCTAAAATAAATAAAAGACTTTTATTTTCTAATGCATTAGAATCCTTTAAGGGATTTATTGATTTCCTCCAATTTTTTGTCTCTGTTTTCCTCAATTTCTTGAAGAGAATTTTTCAGTTCATCTTTAAAGGCATCTATCATCTTCATATTGTTATTTTTAAGGTTGCTTTCTTCTGTTTCTTCTTTGTTGTGATGTTCAGGCCCCTGTTGTATGTATTTTTTCACTGGCATTTGTCAACCCATCTCTTCCTCCAATAGGTGAAAAAAGTGTGTCTGAAGGAGTTGTTCTTGGTCCACTCTGTGTTGGCTGTGTCTGTGTCTCAGGGGGCCACTCTTGGTACAATCGGAGTTCTTGGTCCAGTCAGGGTTGGTAGATTGTGTGTCTCAGGGAGTCAATCTTCATCTTCTCAGAACTCTTGTTCCTCTTGGTCTAATCAGAGCTGACAGATTCTGTGTCTCCGGCAGCCACTGAGGTTGCAGGTGGATAGGTGGGTTTGGGGCAGGGAATGGGTCTTGTAGATTGCAGGGTCCAGTCTGTTGGGGGGTGTTGGTGGCAATGTCTGCCCACAGGAGTCTTCTCTGCTGACCTGCATTGGGACAGTGATCCGAATCCTTTTTAAATGAAAATGATCCTGTCTGCTATGTGATTCTTTCATTTTACTATTGCTATAAAGGATGACCCTAAAAGGGACACACATGAAGGGCCCCAGGGAGGGGAAATAGTTAAGATCCACTGAATAAACTGGAATGGGTGTAGAAGGGAAAGGATGGTGGTTGGGCACAGGAGGAACTGAGCTGGCCAAGTGGAGGTTGGGACTGTGAGGAAGAGCAATGAATGTGATATCTTGGTAGAGGGAACCATTAGGGGGTTGGGGAGAAACCTGGTGCTAGAGAAATCCCCAGGAATCCACAAGGATGACAAAAACTAAGACTCCTAGCAATAAAGGAGAGGGTGTCTGAACTTACCTTCCCCTATAATCAGATTAGTGACTACCCTAATTGTCATCATAGGACCTACATTTAGTAACTGATGGAAGCAGATGCAGTGGTCCACAACCAAGCACTGGGCTGAGCTCCAAGACTTCAGTTGAAGAAAGGGAGGAGGGATCATAGGAACAAGCAAGGTCAAGATCATGATGGGGTAAACCATCTGTAATCACTTAAACTGAATGAATGTAACCAAGGTGAAGTGGGTGCACCTGTAGCTTCAGCTATAGTTTGGGCTGTAAACATAAGATAGATTTTAGCTCAGGAATTTGGGGAATTGAAGGCCACCTGGGCCATAGCAGAATTGTCTTTGGGAAATAAAAATCAATGAGAATTTTATACTTGCAAAGTGAAAAACCTACTATAGGAAGCAGAAAGTGCAGAAGTGCAGGCATTCTTTTTTTTTTTTTTTTTTGTCAGAGCTGAGGACCGAACCCAGGGTCTTGCACATGCTAGGCAAGTGCTCTACCACTGAGCTAAATCCCCAACTCCATTTGACATCAAAATGTGTGTTAAATAATAGTTCACATCAGCAGTTGGCAGATTGTGAAACAAAGAGACACAGAAGCTATTGATGATAGAGATAATCCCCAGTTATCATTTCCTGAGACTTTATAAGATATATATATATACCTATATATAAACATATTAGCATAGGAATGGATGTAGATATAAGATAGATTATATATATATACATGTGTATGTATGTATGTATATTTATGCATATACAGAAACAATTATAGGTGAGTGATTTTCATGTCCCAAGTATAATCCTTAGAACACCAATAGACATTTTTCTTTGTACTTTAAATTTTCTTTTCTGTGTATTTGAGCTGGCCATTTTTCTTATTTGTGCTTCAAAAATGCAAATGATTGCTCAAAATGTTTTGAGATGTTTAAGTCAGTGTTTAGACTAAGAATTGATTTGTTGTAGGGATCAAATTCTTGAGATAATACAGAATTCATTTGTTATGACCATACAACATATTTATAAATAGCAGTTGTGTATTTATTAATCACTGTTCCAAATGCCTAAGTCATAAAATGATAGACTATCTCTGAAAGAATACTTTTATTGATTTTTTAAATTGTTAAAATGGAGTTTTTAAAATTGTTTCTTTTATTTTTAGAGATTATATTATAAATAAATCACTTCTCCCTTCAAATTTCTCCCTTCAAACCATCCCATAACCCTCTTTGTTTACTTTCAAGTTCATGGTCTTCTTTTCCATTAATTGATATGAGGAATATATAGACATATACATATGCATATATATTAGGAATATATATTTGCATTATATATTAGAAATGCACACACTCACATATATATGTGTGTATATACACACACACACACACACACACACACACACATATATATGTCATGCTCAGTCTGTATCCTGTTAGTAGTATGTATATTTTCAAGCCTGACCATCTAATTGTTATAATCATCCCTGGTAAAGGTTATTTCTCCCACTGTCAGTATTCTTCAGTTGCCTATAAGTCTTTTTTAAGCTTTCCAATGCAGCCTTAGCTGTTCTGGGAACTCAACATGTAGAGGAGGTTCAACTGGAACTTGTAGTAGGGATCTTTCTTCCTCTGCCTTCCAAGTACTGGAAAGATATGTTTTGACCCTCAAATCTAGCATTTTCCAAAAGTATCTAATGTAATATACATTTAAATATAATATAAATATAAAGAGATAATTTAAATATCTAATCTTATGGAAACTGTTAGATCTATTAAATAATATTTATGACTATACTATAAGGATATTATTGTTATAAAATATTATTATTGAGTTTGTATTGAATTAGAAAATATTTGAACATATTGTTTTGAATTTTATTATATGAAGATAAATGCCAATAACTGATTTAATAACTGGCAAATTTCAATATTTATTCTTAATGTGCAAAAATACAACTACTCTCCCAAGTTCTTTGTTCATGTTTAGGAAGTATGTTGTGTGCATTCTCTTCTGCCTTCTCATAGCTACTTATGTTCTAGGGTAGGGTTGTCTATTCCATTGCTGGCTGTTGATACCTACCACTTCGACCAATCTATGAACAAGTTCAGGTCTTAAATCCCTAGAACTGTGCTGGGCTGTGATGTGCAAACAGAGTTTGTATCCACAGTGTGACTACTAATAATTGATAACACTTTATCATAAGTCTTTAACTGTAGAGTAAGTTCTAAGTGTGGAATTCTGACTAATGGCTGCATC
The DNA here is from genome assembly GCF_903995425.1 of Onychomys torridus. Lineage (NCBI taxonomy): Eukaryota > Metazoa > Chordata > Mammalia > Rodentia > Cricetidae > Onychomys > Onychomys torridus. The sequence goes on from NC_050455.1 coordinate 8,670,654, forward strand.
ATCATTAAATTGACTCTAAGCAAGTTTTGTTTTTCTGCAAGCTTCCCATTCTAGGAATTTTATGCATTCCTGATTATTTCTTTTATATCTTTTCTTTCTTTTTTTTAAATTTCTTTTCTTGAATGATTTTACTTTTATTTCCTTCACTTTAAGGCAATCATGGAATTCCACAGTGATTTCTGGGGTGGGGCAGAAGGAAGGTGCCATTGAGAAGGTTCTAGACAGTGGCCTAGTTGGCCTGCAAAGGTGCCAGCAGGGGAGGCACCTTTCTGGGATGCAGCATAGACTACCTGACAGGTGATGTTCCCAGAGGGGAAAAGCTGGTATGCATAGTTCTCAGCAGCATCTAGCTTTCACAGCTCAGTCAGACTGTCACCTGTGGTGGCCAGTGAGTTGGTGATTGATCAGCTCAGCTGTCCTGGAGTTACCCTCAGCAGAAATGATGGTGGCCTCTTCTGCGGCTCAGCCTTTTCCACCACAAATCTGGCCCTGTCCACTTTCTACTAAGCTACCTGTTTGGCTTCCACTGTTTCTGTGAACTTTCCGAGGTCAGATGTGTCAGGGACATGTCACCTAGGTTGAGCCCAAAAGTTGTTGCTCACTTTATGAGGACATACTCACCTGCCTGGAGACCAGCTCTCTCTGGGTGATCAGTTCTCCAGCATCAATGCCAGCCACCACCAACTTGAGGATCTCTATGGCGATGGATGGTAGCACCCCCACATCTTAGTCTTCACTGATGCTGGTATAGATACAAAGAATCTTGCTGGCCATTGTCCTGAAAAGGATGAACAGTGCAGTGTTAATGTTGATATTCTGTAAATATTTTCTACAAGTGATGACCTGTACACTCCATGGTTGCAAGCAGCAGACAAATATACTGATTTGACCCCCAGTTTGCTCATGTAGATCTCATCCTTTTCTCTGTCATTGGGTGATCCGTGTGTCTTTCTTAGGGTCCTCTTTACTAGGTAGCCTCCCTGGAGTCATGAGTTGCAGTCTGGTTATCCTTTGGTTTACATCTAGTATCCACTTATGAGTGAGTACATACCAAAATTATCTTTCTGAGTCTGGGTTACCTCTCTTAAGATGATATTTTCTAGTTCCATCCATTTGCCTGCAAACCTCATGATGTCATTGTTTTTCTCTGCTAAGTAGTACTCAATTGTGTATATGTACCACATTTTTTTTTTTTTATTCATTCTTCTGTTGAAGGGTATCTAGGTTGTTTCCAGGTTCTGGCCATTACAAATAATGCTGCTATGAACATAGTTGAGCGTGTATTCTTGTGGTATGATTGAGCATTTCTTGGGTATCCCAAGAGTGGTATAGCTAGCTGGGTCTTGAGGGAGGTTGATTCCCAATTTTCTAAGAAAGGACCATATTAATTTCCAAAGTGGCTGTATAAGTTTGCATTCCCACCAACAGTGTAGTAGTGTTCCCCTTGCTCCACATCCTCTCCAACATAAGTTCAGCCATCCGATCACCAGAGTAGGTCAGCTCAGGCATTCTCTCGACCATTGCCAGTAGTCTATTGTGAAGGTGTCTTTGTGGATTTCTGGGGGCCTCTCTAGCATTCTGCTTCTTCCTATTCCCATGGGATCTAAATTTATCATGGTATCTCTTTCCTTGTTCTCCTACTCTGTTCCTGATCCAGCTAGGGCCTCCTGCTCCCCTAAGTTCTCTTTCCTCTTACCCTTGCCCTTCATTACCCCACCTTACCCCCATATACCATCTTACACCTGTCAGAATGGCTAAGATAAAAAAAAATAAAACACAGAGATCCATGGCCAAGCTCCAGGAGTCCAATCTGCAAGAGAGAGGAGGGATTATATGAGCAATAGATACTGAGACCATGATTGGACAAAGCACAGGGACAAATAGACAAACTAGTAGAAACATATGAACTGTGAACCAGTGGCTGACGAGCCCCCATGGAACTGGATCAGGCCCTCTGGATAAGTGAGACAGTTGATTAGCTTGAACTATTTGGGAAGCCACCAGGTAGTGGGACCAGGACCTGTCCTTGGTGCATGAGCTAGCCTTTTGGAACCCAGGGCCTATGCTGGGATACTTTGTTCAGCTGGGATACCTTGACTTGGAGGAGATGGGAATGAGGGGCAGATTGGGGGGAGGGTGGGAGGGAGGAAGAAGGGTGGGGGAATCTGTGGCTGATATGTAAAATTAAATTAATTATAAAATGAAAATATATATTCATGTTCATGGATCTCTGCATCTGCTTCCATCCGTCACTCGGTGAGTGTTCTATCATGACAGTTAAGGTATTCAGCCATCCGATCACCAGAGTAGGTCAGCTCATGCATTCTTTCGACCATTGCTGGTAGTCTATTGTGGAGGTGTCTTTGTGGATTTCCTGGTATAGGGAGGAGGGGACTGGACTTGCCTCAGCTGGGTCTACCAAGCTGGGCTGACTCCTCAAGGGAGACCTTGCCTTGGAGGAGGTGGGAATGAGGGGCGGATGGGGGGAGAGTGGGAGGGAGGAGAAAGGGAAGAGTAATCCGTGGCTGATATGTAAAACTAAATTAATTAAAAAATTATATATATACACTGATTTGAGAAAGTGAATGCCTTCCCCTACCTCAATGTACTATGCATAGTCAAGGATGACAGTTCTGTGTCCAGCATCCACATTATATAAAGCAGTGTTCACCACACCTCTTGCAACTACTAAAGTCAGGATGAACTTTCCTATAGACCCAAATACTTTGGCAGCCATGATTCCTTCTGTTGTACTCACTCATCCCTTTTTTTACTCTAACCTCCACATGAATTCCTCCTTTTAATTCTTTTCATCATCAATACCTTATTTGTTTTTGAGGATTTAGAACACATTGAGTTTTCTCCACCACACTTCCATGTATAAATCATTTATTTAGCTATGAAAACATATAATCCAGCTATAATCCATTCATTCTCACTCTAATTCATAATTCAGTGATGAGTACAGGCCAAGTTACTATCCAGTCAGTCAAGCACTATTTCAGTTTTCTTTTGTTTTGTTTATTTGTTATATAGAACAATGAAGCTATGAACTCTGGTTCAAGCCTTCTCACATGAGGCTGTACTTTGAGAAATAAAAGGTCAGACAAAAATATAGGAATACATATGTTTTTTCACCTAAACCACAAAAGGCACTTCTGCAAGAGAAAGATACATAAGCAAACACAGTTTAGTTTGAAATTGCTAATAGGAAAGGCAAGAACAAAAAACTTTATTCCATTCAGTAACTGGTTTTGGAGCATCTATGGTATGAAGCTTAGAATATGCACTTAGCCTTCAACACTGGAATAAATGTCATTTCAATCTAATTTGCCCTTTGGTCTTTAAAAATTGTGTGTGTGTGTGTGTGTGTGTGTGTGTGTGTGTGTGTGTGTGTGTATGTGTGTGTGCATGTGCGTGTGTGTGTGGGGGGGTGTGGGTGGGGGTGTGTGTATGTGTGTTAAGGACAAACTATTATATTTTGGAGCCCACTACCTATGATGGGACACCTCATGCAGCCTTGAGGCAGGGCAAAGGGCTTGGACTTGCCTCTACTGGATGTGCCTCCCCATGGGAGGCCTTGCCTTCTTGTGAGGAGGAGTGGGGGTGTGTTGGGAGGGGGAGGCTGAAGGGGGTAGGAGAAGAGAAGAGGGAGATCTTTGATTGGTATGTAAAATGAATGAAAATATTTTCTTAATAAAGAAATATTCTATACTTTAAACAAAGGAGTGATCTTCAAAATGTCAAGAGCTGGAAGAAGCTTGACACAAAATTACAGTGAAGCACAAAGAAGCTATTTAGAGGAAAACAGTCCAGATCTAACATTGAAAGAGAAAATTCTTATTGTGTGAAGAAACTAAATGTTACTATTACAATTGATTTGTTTTTTACCTATATTTGTAACTTATATTTCATGAGACCATGAAAATCCTAGAAGCAAATAACAAATAAATCAGTTGACACCTAATTTTTTTGAAAGTTTCTCTAAGCTCCTCATATTTTATAGGCATTAGTGTTTTGCCTACACTAGAGTATGTGTACCAAGTGTGTGCCTTGTACCCATAGAGGTCAAAAGAGTGTATCAGATTTCCTGGAACCGGAGCCACAGATGTTTATGAACCACCATATCAATACTAGAAACTAAACTCAGGTTCTCTGAAAGAGCAACAAGTCCTCTTAACTCTTGAGCCACCTCTCCAGCCCTTTGGTGACCACTAATCTTAATAGGCAAGGGAAGAATCAGATGCTCTCATTTCAAAAAACTTAAAATTTTAGATAACATAATCTATATTTTAGAAGCAATGCTAAAAATAAATAAGAAATTTTGTAGACTTAGTGTTTTCATAGGCTTACTTTTCTTAGTTTTCCCACTGTACCCAGAAGACATAACTTTTTTGTTTTACTTTCTTGTTACTAGGTTATCAGCCAATATACATTGAGTCCCCTAGTTACTCTTTGATTTATTTTTTATTTAAATAAATCAGCTTCTAATATCTTTCAATAAATTGACATTGTACAACTTGTGACTTCCTCCTACCGTTTATGCAATATAAAGTGTTTTATGACATTTTAACAAATACAATGAACAAGAAAAAATTTTAAAGTTCATAAATATTAATAAGAGCAAAGTTGTTTTATCACCTTAGTAACAACTGAGTCTTTATTCAATTACACTGTGCATATCTGGCTCATTTTTGGTTTATGGTTTTCACTTATAAATGTAGAATGCTGAATAAGCATGAAAGGAATAACAGTTGCTGTTTGTTCTAAATGACACACATAATAGGCAAAACAAAATGATGATTAAAATTCAAGGCCACTGTTCACAGGTCACTTGACACAAACTATATTATTTTTGTTCTTTTAGATCAACCAAAAAGAAAAGACAACCTGAAACACAATCACAATATTCAAATATTTATACAGTAGCCACCTCCTTGGTCAATAGAAATTCTGAGGATGTCCTCAAGTCTGAAATTTTTCATCAGTTTTAAAGTGGGCGTGTGACATTGTATATTTATTTGAATAAGCTAATCTAATCAGAAACACAGTAGCAAGAAATACTGTAAAGGAAACCTTCAATATTAGGTGACAGATTTTCTAAGTTCAGATGTTTATGGCATAAATTCTGATTAACAGAGTGAGTATAGATGAGTGGATGGACAAACTGACTTGTCCCAGATCATGTTTGTACACATGCAAAACCTAGATTCAATTCATACAAAATTGAGTTTTCATTCAGCACTCTCAATAAAATTCAAATAACATGTGAATTATTTACTACTCTCATAGGATAAACTACAGAATTGAAAATGATAGCAAACCTAGAAAACCATGAAGCCAGCCACATAGACAGCCCATTCCCTAGTCCCACGAGTATTTTTCCTATTATTTTATTTTACACTTTTGAGTATTCATATATTTTGAGTAGCAAAACTGTATATATATATATATATATATATATATATATATATATATATATCTTTCTACAACTTCACCAAATGATCATTCAAATGGATGTTTAAAACAAATGCATATAAATTTAAAAATATTTATTCATATCTTCAATAGAAATGTCTTTGATTTTTGATTTTATTACAATTATATGAAAAAAATTGGGTAATAATTTTTTTTGCTTGTTTGTGGTGATACTTTGTTTGTGTTCTAAAGAATACAGCTTGCCTGGAGATCAGAGTGCTGAGCTAGTCACTAGTTAACCATAAAACCCAGGCAGTGGTAGCACACACCTTTGATCCCAGCACTTGGGATCTCATGCCTTTGGTTCCAGTACTTGGGAGGCACACATCGTTAATTCTAGCACTAGGGAGGTGGAGACAGGAAGTGATATGGCTGGGTAGGGAGAGGAATGTAAGGTGGGAGGACACAGGAGCTCAGCCCATTTAGGCTGAGAAGCTGGTGAGGTAAGAGGTGGCTGTGGCTTGCTCCTTTGTCTCTGATCTTACAGCATTTACCTTGATATGTGACTCTGGGTTTTTATTATTAAGATCAATTAGGATTGGAGCTAAATTTGTTTTATTTATTTATTTGTTTGTTTTGTTTTGTTTTGAGACAGGGTTTCTCTGTGTAACAGTTCTGGCTGTCCTGAAACTCACTTTTTAGACCAGGCTGCCCTCTAACTCATTGAAAGCCACCTGCCTCTGCCTCCCAAGTTCTGTGATTAAAAGCACAGCTACCACACAGTCAGAATGTTTCTTATAAAACCATAGATAGATATACCACATGATCTATCTACTGGATACATACACAAAAGACTTTACTTCAGCAGTGCCTGCTCATCCGTGTTTGTTACTGCTCTATTCACAACAAATGGAAACAATTTACATCTCCGAATCCACTGATTAAGAAAACTGAAATTTGTAGGCAAATCGATGGGGATGGAAACAATCTTTGTAAGTGAAGTAAGTAAAATAGACAAATGTCACATGTTTTTCTCTCATCTATATATGTTACTGTTGAATCTTCACATAAATATGTTTCATTTGAAATACTTGTAGGTAAGGAAACTAGTAATGCTCCTTGGGGAGACTTAACAGAAGGGTTATCAAACTCAGTAGTATAAAGGGTTAAAGCTGAATAATGCAGCAGGAAGAGTTAAAGTTCTATAAAGAATGTGAGAGCAGGGTAGAAGAGGGACCATAGGAAGGAATAAATAGTTTTCAAAAATTATATCTCATTAAACTCACTACTGTAGAAGCTTCCTAGGATATGTAGCTATGGTGTTATTTTGTTTGTGCTCTAACAAATAAGGCTTGCCTAGATATCAGAGTGCAGAGCGAGCCACTAGAGACCATTCAATGGTGACACACAGTTTAAACCCAGCACTTGAGAGGAGGAAACAGAATGTGAAATGATAAGGTGGGATGGAGACAGGATCTTGGCCCTTTTGGTCTGAGGATTCAGGAAAGATAAGAAGTGGCTATGGGTTGCTCCTTTGTCTTTCTGATCTTTCAGCATTTACCCCTATAACTGATTATTAAGACCAATTAGGACTCATGCTGCATACTTGCACATATATGTCAAGAGTTTAAGTGGAGTTGGCCGGTGTGGTTGTTTGAATGAGGATGCTCCCCACAATCTCATGTATTTCAATGGTGGGTTCTCAGTTGGTAGACTCTTTAGGAAAGATTAGGGCATTGTTGAAGGAATTGTATCATGGGTGGGGGCTTTGAGCTTACAAAATCCTACTACCAGACTAGACCCAGTCTTACTTGCTCGCTCTGCCTGCATGCCTGCCTGTCTCCCTGGCCTCCTGTTCGTTACCATGATAGTCATTACGTAACCCTGTTAAACTATAAGCAATCCCTCACTGAAAGAGATGCCTTAGTCACAGTGTCTCTTCATAGCAATAGAACATTAACTAAAACATTCTTTAATGGGTGACGATACCCCACTAGAGATCACTTGGTAGCAAATATGAATCCCTTGTGTCAGGAATGCTTTATCTCCTTTGGAGTTATTGTCCAGTGAGATCCCATGGTTCCCCAAAATTTTGGGATAGTGTCAATACCTTTAGTTGTCCCCCAGAACTTGATAGTAAGATTCTATTGCTGATGATAGAATGTATTTGAGTCATGGCATAATAATCAAGGTGCAATGACCTGGAAACTTCATCCTTACTGGCTAACTTTCATAGTGATGGAAGGAACTATTCACACCAGCAAAGGAGAAAAGTAAGTACCAATTGTCCAGCTGTAACTATTGACCTCCAACAACTGTTATCCTGGAAAGCTATCTTTATTGATGCAATAGCAGCACTAATTTCATGGGAATAACAAGCTTTATTCTGATTAGATTTAACACTCACTCCACAGGAACCCTTACATGACATTAATTGCAGTCAAGAAGTAGTGTCTGCATAGGTTATATGCCTCAGGGGAGAACCTACTAATAATATTCTGCAAAAATGATACAATATTAAATTGATCACTTTTTCTACCCATGGATTAGTACCTCTGTCAACCCTCATCAGAGGAGCTTCTATTTGCAGTAGATAGTGATTAGCATAGAGACCCACAAGAAGTCAAAATGCAGGATGTAGATGGTCCAGCCCTAAATGGGACATGTGTATCATACCTCTTTTACCTAGGCTCAGGAATTATGGTGGTAGAGGAGGTGAAAAGGGTGTAAGAGCCAGAGGTGATGGATGGGCACAAGGAAACTGTGCTTTTCAGATATAGCTGGACAATTGCACACGTGAAGTCACAGTTGCGACAGAATGCAAAAGACCTGTGTAGACTTAAACCAGCTAGACAAAGCCTGGGTATATAGAAGAGTAGATATGCAATACCACACCTAGCTGAGACACTTTTGGTATTGAAAAGTGGTGGGAAGGGGAACATCCGTTTTTGTTTGTTCATTTGTGTATTTTCTAAGTTTGCAACTATTGGTAGATTAACAAAAATAATCAAAATACATTGTATGAAATTCTCAAGTAGTAATAAAATAAATATGATTGAAGAACAAACATGTCCCATGCCACCTAATTTATGATGGAATGTCTTAGAAAACCATCCCATGGTTTCAGAAAAGACTTTGTTTATTCAATTATCAGCATTAAAGATTGTTGGTAGTCCAGTAGGTGTGCAGAATCACCTTCATATGATGATATAGAGACTGTGCCACTCAACAGAGTAAAGGCACTAACTTTTCTCCAGTGTCCTTAGCAAGGCCTATAAGCTCATCTTTCCCTTCTCAAAAGGAAACAAAGTATTACTAATGACATATTGTAAATGTTGAGCATCATTTAACTCATTATGTATGAAATGACCTTGAGTGTGAGCACGTTTTTTTTTTGTTGTTGTTGTTGTTGTTTGGGGATTTTTTGTTGCTGTTTGTTTGTTTGTTTGTTTAAATTCTAAGACAGGGTCAGTTTTTAATTTAAGGTTTGACTTATAGGGGATTTTCATATTTCCAAGAACTCATATTAAGGGAATAGAATAGATTGAAGCTTTGCTTGGTCATATGGCTATCTCAATATTGAGCAGTGTACTTCTGTGATGGGAGAATTTAGCAAAGTAAACTTAGTAGTTAAGTAATTGTTTTCATTACCACAAATTTCCCTGAGATTTCTTAAGTGGCTAATGTGAAGGAAAATACTTGTAATACTGAAGGACCAAACTATTCTTCCTGATATTGGAAAAGAAAGAAAAAAATCCTCATATTAAAAAGTTCCATTGTACTTTAACTACCATATGGATATCTTTATCATTCCAATATTAAATATAGAAAAATAATTCTGGGATTATATTTGCTTAGGTTATAGCCAAAACATAGAGTTGATTTTCAGGATAACATTGTCATCAGGCCTCTGATATATTTGCACGTTACGTTTTATAGAATCTTGCATTTATAATATTGCTCTTAAATCAGTAATAGATTAACAGAACTTTGTGTAGGCCCACACATGTGCTTCTGTATTGACCTTTTGAATGATTAACCCTCTGTGTTATATAATTAATAAAATACTTAAATAAAATACTTTAATCAATGTTTGCATCTGGTACAAAATATGTTTAGAAAAATAGGCTTTGTACTTAGTAATGGTTAAGAATTTGCCAAGTGTCATAGAGATAATCCAAAATAATAGCCACTTGGACAAATTACAAATTTATTTCTTTCATCCAAAATAGTTGCAGAAATACATTGCTAAGGGATTCAACCTTCATCTCCTCTTAACTTTATATTTCTATAATCTACTGATTATTCTCTTTTTATTCCTGTTACATCTTTTACCAGGTAGCCAATAAATAATTAATAAATTAATAAAGGTGGAAATATAAATGGCTGCACGATTTTAAAAATACTCCCTGGTGGGGGAAATGCTGCCAGGAATTCACAAAGAGCCTTTGTACTTAGGATTCAATGGCCAGTATCCAGTTGCGTTGCACAGAGCAACAAAACTGCAGAATATCAGGCTTTGGCTGGAGCATCAGTGGGTGGTTTCTCCCCCCTTCACTACCACCCCCCATGGGAGCTGAGGAACCTAGGGCCTTGCACTTGCTAGGCAAGCACTCTACCACTGAGCTAAATCCCCAATCCCCAAATGGGTGGTTTCTAATGTTAAGGAGAATTTGAACAAGATACTTTGTAAAACAAGGAACAGTTAACAGATATAACTAATCTCAGAAGTAAACCTCAGTTTGGTGAGATCAACATTGAAAGTGGCTGTGGGCCGATATTGCTTAATTAAAGGCTATGATGTTTTCACCATTGGCATTTATTTGTATCTTTCAAGAAACTCTAACTCTTGTGTCAGTACTTATTGAATATTAAATGCCAACTGGTATCTTCTAGTTTCATCTAAGTCAAGTTCTGTATTTTGTCATCTACTTTGAATGTTTGGGCATGGAAAACATGGACTTGACCTATTTTACTCACCCTCCCACCCAAAACCCAGGAAACTCCATGGCACTACAGGAGGAGACATGGGCAACAAAGTATGTTACTGACAAATCAGGTGAAGAAAACCACAGTTATCTCTAAGAGGAACAATGAAAACACAGAAAAAACGTTTGAAAAAAATCTGTTTTAAACACATTAAAGCAATATACACCTTAACTGTGATCTTATTATATACTTTATTCTACTTACTAGGCCATATTAGGTCACCTTTAAGTTTTTTGTTAGTGCCTAAAATCAGAAATATCCTAATCTCTAAATTTAGAGCATGTTATTATATTTGTTTAGAGCAGAGGTAGCAAATAGCAGGTTTTACATATTATAATAATAATAATTATATATATAACAAAAAGTTAAAAGAAGATATAAACCTCGTACAGGGATCTAAAATATATCAATATATTAATAAAAATTAATTATCATGGTATTTAAATTCAAATAAGATGAATATATTCCCTAGTATAAAATCAAAATCACCTTACTGTCTATTAATAATGAAAGAGTACTTACCTAGTCAAATCAGCTTTTTATGATTCAATAGTCAGTTAAATTAAAATATGGTAGAACTCTGTGGCTGTACCAAGGACATGATTTATTAGAATTTTCATACATATTATGATTACTAATTTTACATTAAATTGAGTTTACTTTATACTAAAACATGCATAACAGAAGCATTACTCATGTTTATTATATTTATAATGTCCAAATTATATAGAGATCAACATTGAAACATTTTTGTATTGTTGGCCATCAACATTGAATTATTCTCTGAGATTTATGTTACACTTCTATTTCTATAATAATTTATTACTAATTCTACAAATGAAGTAAAAAGTAATTATACTTTATCTTTCACGGGCAACAATGGCTTTATTGCTTCATGTTCATATGGTATTTCAAACCATCAAATTAGTTGCAAAGGAAAATTCTCTTAAATTGGTTTTCAAAATTTTAAATATGCAAACATTCTTTTTTTCTGAAACATGTTCAGAAAAGAGAGAAAATTAGTGTATTTCAGTCTGAAATGAATTTGGTATTTAAAAACCTTTACCTAGATAAACAGAACAATTGCCGGCAATTCTCTTTGGGAAGTGAGACAATATTCAGCATAATGAACCACCCTACTAGATTGCTTTTGACACTTTAATAATTGTTTTATTCTTTTCACATTTTAAATCTTTTTATTGTTTTCTATTTCTGTCACTACTAATTTTACTCTTTAATCTCACCTTATTATCTTGTCATTTAATACTTCTCATTTTCCCTTTTCTCCCGAGATATTTCCTCTCCTTAAAATTCACATATTTGAACATTTTCTTCAGTTTAGAATGTTTTATCAACTGTCCATTTTTGTAACATCTTATGCCACATTTTCTGAAAATTTTCACTAATATAAAGTTATCTGATACACTTTTGTCATGTTTAGAACATGGGATAAATCATTTTCTGAACCATATTAAATTTACATATGTCTTGGAAGAAAAATTTATTTAAAAGTCCTTTACTTAAAATATAATGTAAATTTAATCAAGAGAAAGTAGTCGGATACACAAATACTTGAGAATTTTCCCCATAAATACTCATTTCTTTAATTTGAGTTTTTAACATCTGCTTATATTGATCAGAATGTAAGGAATTTCTTCAAGCTAAAACAGTGAATAATGGGATGAACATCTTTTCAGAAGGGATGCATCCTTACAAGGTAAGTGAAAATGTAATCATCTGTGAAAAGTAAATGAGTAGAACATTTTTATCAAGTAAGCTTTGGACAAGTTCTCTTCTAGTCTAAATAGAAACATTGTATCTTTGATTGACTTTCAACTTCAATTGACATCTAAAATTTGGTACCATTCTGAAAAAGGTGAAAACAAGTAATATTTATTAAATATTACCTTTGTGTTCAATGTAGCCGCAGCATACCTTCAATCCAATGTTTATTGTTGTTTCAAATATTTACGTGCTTTTCAAAATGTATTACAACTAGAAGAAATTAGTAAAAAATAATACATTCTTGAGGGATTTACTTTTAAAAATTAAAACTTAAATATATGAATTCAAATTAACCCTATATTTGCAAAAAAAAAAAAATGAGAAAAAATGATTGCTACATAAAGAGAACAGTCATGGAGTCAGACATGTGTGTGTGGGGGGGATCAGATCTGAAATATAAGCATATTTCACTTCAATAATCTTTATTGACATTGTTATTTAAGCTATTTGCCCTTATGTTAAATGAATACACTATATTGGAAAATAAGAAATAATGAGATAGGTTGACATCTTAGATTCAAAGATTCTTTTAATGACCTCAACTGAAGCATCCATCTATAGAGAAGATCTGAATAAAGTAAACAGGGATTAAGTGATACTTTACTACAGGATTAAAACAGTAAATAGAAGCATATACCACATATTTCCCTATGTTAATGCAGCTCAGCTCCAATCCACCTTACATCTTCATAGTCATAATGCTTTTAAAGATTATGACAGTAAGAGTGGTGAGAACTATTGTTAAAAATGTCATTATAGGGGCTGGAGAGGTGGCTGAGTGGTTAAGAGCACATACTGCTCATGCAAAGGATACTATTTCAGTTCTCAGCACTGACCTCTTGGGCCTCACAACCTCCATAAGGCCAGCTTGAGGGAACACTGTGCCCTCTTATGGACTCCAAATATATTAACTGATATTTTCACAAAATCCTATGTAGATACAGACATCTATAAGTAACAAAAAAAATTTAAAAAGAATTTCATTTTTTGAAATATCTATTATGTTGAAGATCTACACTTATTTTTTTAAATGATATAAATAACAGGTACTTCAGAAATTAGGTAACCATGAGATTTACTTCCTCTGTCTGCTTCAGTAATAAAAAAAATATCATAAAATTTCAATACTGACCTTGGTGAAACACAGTCTAATATCAATATGTGATACTTTCTAATTTTCTTCATATAAAAATACTTGGCTAAAGTGTAAATAATTTTGATAGAAAGTGACTTAAATTCATCTTCATAAAATTAATTTTATGTCAATTTATATAATAATATATCAATATATAATTGTTAACAATTTATAATTTATAGTTTGTTCCTATAATATTCCTTTAATATTGAGATAAGATATATACAGCCAGGCAGAATTTGTAATAAATCCTCTAAATTATGAATTACAGGAAAATGTGTAACATTGCTCCTGCATTTTCTGTTTTCTTTTCTTTGTTATGTTTTTTTCGAGGCAGAGATTTGGGTTTGTTTTGTTTTGTTTTGTTTTTTGTGAAACAGTCCTGGCTGTCCTGGAACTCACTCTGTAGATCAGGCTGGCCTCTAACTCACAGAGATTCACAAGCCTCTGCCTCTGCAGTGCTGGAATTACAGGAATGTGCCACCACTGCCTGGCATTTTCTGTTTTCTTATCCATTTAATTTTTGATAATTTAATGAATTTTTTGATAATTAATGAGATACTTTTGAAGTATTTGCATTGTTTATGTATTTATTTTTTGTTTATTTTTGAGAGTTTTATATACTAGTATTGTTTTTACATCATTTCTACCCTTCTATCTGACTCCTTCCCTCCCTGCCTCTTAAGTCTTGACTCCTTTTAGAATCATTGCTGTTATACATAGACACACATGCACATACACACATTTTCAACTGAGTCCATCTAGTGTTCCTATACATGTGTTTATGTTTGACCAGTTGGGACTGAACAACCTATCTGCACTTGTCCCTGCTGAGCACTGATTCTGCTCTCAGCACCAAATACACCAAACAATTGCCTGTGACTCTTCATCTAGGTGTCAGGACTTGTGAAGCTTTCCCTAGTCACATTTGTTGTCATGCCAACTTGTGTTAGCATTATTCAGGTATTTATTTAGGCGATCATATTGTTGAGATTTTGCGGGTATAACATTCCTACCATATATAGAAGACACTACATTGGAGTAGAAGTCCTTCTCTTCTGGATATTACAGTATTTCTACTCCCTGTCTGTGATGTTCCTTGGGCCATTGGTGAGGGAGTTTCATTAAAGATGTACCAGTTATGCTGTGTTGCCCACAGTCATTTATTATTTGCATTTTGATCAGTTATGAATTGTTGCTGTATCCTCTATCTATTGCAAACAGTTTTATTGGTGAAGGGTAAGAGCTACAATTATCTATGGCTACAAAGATAAATACTAAGAAAGTATTTTAAAATCACATTGGTTTTCCTCTAGGATCCATAGTCTATCCAGCTTTAGCAGTTAGCTAGGTTTACACTAAAAGTAATACATATAATTTTCTCCAAATATTATAAACAGAAAAACACTTTGTCATAATCACTCTGAAAACTTTGTGAAAATTCAAGACTTACATTCAAATGTTTCACTTGAGCTGAAAATTGCCCATGGCTAAATATTCATGCATGAATACACTAAAGCTCAATTATCTTTAACTTTCAATTTTTGCCTAGGAACTCGATTCTAAGTACAGGTTTTCCAAATTTCTAATAACGAATCCAATGGTCAATAGCATGGGACAACAATGTATTATTGCTAGATCAGTATTTCCAGACCACAAGTGAAATACTTTGTCATAGAAACTAAATGCTCATGTACAGTTCAGGTCAAGGAAAAGTTGCTGAAAAGTAGTGATCAAAAATGAATTGTTGTTATGCTCTGCTTTATTGGAGACAATCTAGATGCATTCATGGTTCACAGAAGACAAGAAGAAAGCATTGAGAAAGTACAAAGAAGGTTAAAGAGGGTTCCCCTGTCCTCTCCCCTCCCGTTCCCACCCCCACCTTCCCCACAGCCATTCCACTCCACTCCCATCTCCTCCAGGACCAAGACTCCCCTGGGGACTCATTTAAACCTGGTGGATTCAGTACAAGCAGGTCCAGTCGCCTCCTTCCAGGCTGAGCAAAGTGTCCCTGTGTAAGCCCAAGGTTCCAAACAGCAAGCTCATGCATTAAGGACAGGTCCAGGTCCTACTGCCTGGGAGCCTCCCAAATAAATCAAGCTATTCAATTGTCTCATTTATCCAGAGGGCCTGATCCAACTGGGGGCTCCACGGCCTTTGGTTCATAATTCATGTGCTTCCATTCATTTGGCTATTTGTCCCTGTGCTTTTTCCAATCTTTGTCTCAACAATTCACGCTCTCACAGTCCCTCCTCTTTCTTGACAATTGGAGCTCCACCTGGGGCCTGGCTGAGGATCTCTGCATCCACTTCCTTCAGTCACTGGATGAGAGTTCCAGCAAGACCATCTGATCACCAGACTAGGTCAGATCAGGCATTCTCTTGACCATTGTCAGCAGTCTACAGAGGATGTATCATTGTGGATTTCTGGGGACCTCTCCAGCACTCTGCCTATTCCTGTTCTCATGTGGTCATGATTTATCATGGTCTGTTATTCCTTGTTCTGCCTTTATGTTCTTGATCCAGCTGTGATCTCCTGCTCCCCTAAGCTTTCTTTCCCTCAAACCTTGCCCTTCATTACTCCCACTGTCATCCAGGTTGTTCATGTAGGTCTCATCCATTTCCCTGTCATGGGGTGATCTCTGTGTCTTTCCTAGGGTCCCGTTTTCTAGGTAGCCTCCCTGGAGTTGTGTAGCAGTCTAGTCATCTTTGTTTTACATCTAGTATCCACCTACGAGTGAGTACATACCATGTTTGTCCTTCTGAGTCTGGATTACCTCACTCAGGATTATTTTTTCTAGATCCATCCATTTGCCTGCAAACCTCATGATGTCATTGTTTTTCTCTCTGAGTAGTACTCCATTGTGTATATGTACCATTTTTTCTTTATCCATTCTTCAGTTGAAGGGCATCTAGGTTGTTTCCAGGTTCTGGCTAATTATAAACAATGCTGATTTGAACATAGCTGAGCAAATGCCCTTGTGGTATGATTGAGCATTCCTTGGGTACATGCCCAAGAGTGGTATAGCTAGGTCTTGGAGGAGATGGATTCCCAATTTTCTGAGGAAGAACCATATTGATTTCCAAAGTGGCTGCACAAGCTTGCATTCCTACCAGCAGTGGAGTAGAGTTCCCCTTGTTCCACATCCTCTCCAGGATAAGCTGTCTTCTTTGTTTTTGATCTTAGCCATTCTGAGAGGTGTAAGGTGGTATCTCAGAGTCGTTTTGACTTGCATTTCCCAGATAATTAGGGATGTTGAGCAATTCCTTAAATGTCTTTCAGCCATTTGAACTTCCTCTGTTGAGAATTCTCTGTTTAGCTCTATAGCCATTTCTTAATTGGATTGTTGGGCATTTTGATGTCTAATTTCTTGAGTTCTTTATTTATTCTGGATATCAGCCCTCAAGATGTGGAGTTGGTGAAGATGTTTCCCATTCTGTAGGCTGTTGCTTTGTCTTGTTGACCATGTCCTTTGCTCTACAAAAGCTTCTCATTTTCAACGGGTCCCATTGATTGATTATTTCTCTCATTGTCTGTGCTACTGGTGTTATATTTAGAAAATGATCTCCAGTGTCAATGCTTTCAAGAGTACTTCCTACTTTCTCTTCTATCAGGTTCAGAGTAACTGGATTTATGTTGAGGTCTTTGATCCACTTGGACTTAAGTTTTATGCACGGTAACAGATATGGATGTATTTGCAGCCTTCTACACATTGACATCCAGTTCTGCCAGCACCATTTGTTGAAGATGCTTTCTTTTTTCCATTGTACATTTTTGGCTTCTTTGTCAAAAATTATATGTTCATAGGTGTGTGGGTTAATGTCAGGGTCTTCAATTCGATTCCATTGGTCCACATGTCAGATTTTATGCCAGTACCAAGCTGTTTATATTATGGTAGCTCTAGAGTAGAGCTTGAGGTCAGGGATTGTGATGCCTCCAGAGGTTGTTTTATTATACAGGATTCTTTTGGCTATCCTGGGTCTTTTGTTTTTCCATATGAAGTTGAGTATTATTCTTTCCAGATCTGTGAAGAATTGTGCTGGTAATTTGATGGGGATTGCATTGAATCTGTAGATTGCTTTTGGTAAGATTGCCATTTTTACTATGTTAATCCTGCCTATCCATGAGCATGGGAGACCTTTCCATTTTCTGACATCTTCTTCAATTTCTTTTTTCGGGGACTTAAAGTTCTTGTCATATAGGTCCTTCACATGCTTAGTTAGAGTAACCCCAAGGTATTTTATATCATTTGTGGCTATTGTAAAGGGTGATGTATCTCTGATTTCCTTCTCAGCCTTTTGTCTATTGTATATAGGAGGGCTACTGATTTTTTTTTTTTTAGTTGATCTTGTATCCTGCTATGTTGCTGAAGGTTTTTATTAGCTGTATCAGTTCCTTGGTTGAATTTTTGGGGTCATTCATGTATACTCTCATGTCATCTGCAAATAGTGAGAGCTTGACTTCTTCCTTTCCAATTTGTATCCCCTTAATCTCTTTATGTTGTCTTATGGCTCTGGCTAGAACTTCAAGTACTATATTGAATAAGTATGGGGAGAGGGGACAGCCTTGCCTTGTTCCTGACTTTAGTGGTATTGCTTTGAGTTTCTCTCCATTTAATTTGATGTTGGCTGTTTGCTTGCTGTAGATTGCCTTTATTATGTTTAGGTATGTTCCCTGTATTCCTGATCGCTCCAAAACCTTTATCGTGAAGGGGTGTTGGATTTTGTCAAATGCCTTTTCTGCATCTAGTGAGATGATCATGTGGTTTTTTTCTTTGAGTTTTTTTATATGGTGTATGACATTGACTGACTTTCGTGTGTTGAACCATCCTTGCATCCCTGGGATGAAGCCTCCTTGATCATGGTGGATGAATGTTTTGATGTGTTCTTGGAGTCTGTTTGCCAATGTTTTATTGAGTATTTTTGCATCAATGTTCATGAGGGAGATCGGTCTGTAGTTCTCTTTCTTTGTTGCATCATTGTTTGTTTTAGGAATCAGGGTAATTGTAGCCTCATAGAAGGAATTTGGTAATATACCTTTTGCTTCTATTGTGTGGAAAAATTTAAAGAGTATTAGTATTAAGTCTTCTTTGAAGATGTGGTTGAATTCTGCAGTGAAACCATCTGGTCCTGTGCTTTTTTTGTTTGGGAGACTTTTAATGACTGATTCTATTTCCTTAGTGGTTATTGGACAATTTAAATGGTTTATCTGGTATTCATTTAACTTAGGTATATGGTACCTATCCAGAAAAGTATCGATTTCTTTTAGATTTTAGAGTTTTGTGGAGTAGAGGTTTTTGAAGTATGACCTGATGATTCTCTGGATTTCCTGATTGTCTGTTGTTATGGCCCCTTTTTCATTTCTGATTTTGTTAATTTGGATGCTCTCTCTCTGTCTTTTGGTTAGTTTGGATAAGGGCTTGTCTATCTTGTTGATCTTCTCAAAGAACCAACTCTTTGTTTCATTAATCTTTTGTATTGTTCTCTTTATTTCTATTTTATTGATTTCAGTTCTCAATTTGATAATTTCCTGGCATCTGTTCCTCCTGGGAGACTTTGCTTTCAAGGGCTTTCAGGTCTGCTGTGAAGTACTAGCATGAGATTTCTCCAGGTTCTTTATGTCGGCATTTAGTGCTAAGAATTTCCCTCTTAGCAGTGCTTTCATAGTGTCCTATAAGTTTGGGTATGTGGTATATTCATTTTCATTGATCTGTAGGAAGTCTTTTTTTCTTTCTTTATTTCTTCCTTAACACATTGGTGATTCTGTTGAGCATTATTCAGTTTTCATGAGATTGTACAATTTCTGTAGTTTTTTCTGTTGTTGAAATCGAACTTTAAACCATGGTGATCCGATAAAACACTGAAGGTTATTCCAATTGTTTTGTATCTGTTGAGATTTGCTTTGTAGCCAAGTATGCGGTCGACTTTAGAGAAGGTTCCATGGGGTGCTGAGAAGAAGGTATATTCTTTTTGTTCAGGTGGCATGTTCTGTAGATATCGATTGAGTCCATTTGAGTCATAACATCAATTAAGTCGTTTATTTTTTTTAAGTTTCAGTTTGGCTGATCTGTCCAGAGGTGAAAGTGGGGTGTTGAAGTCTCCCACTGCTAAAGTGTGGGGTTTTATATGTGATTTAAGGTTTAGTAATGTTTCTTTTACATATGTGGGTGCCGTTGTGTTTGGGGCATAAATGTTCAGCACTGAGACTTCATCTTGGTGGATCTTTCCTGTCATGAGTATGTAATGTCCTTCATTATCTCTTTTGATTCATTTTAGTTTAAAGTCTATTTTGCTGGATATTAGGATGGCTACACCAGGTTGCTTCTTAAGACCATTTCATTGTAAATTCTTTTCCCAGCCTTTTATTCTTAGGAAGTGACTATCTTTGAATTTGAGGTGTGTTTCTTATATGCAGCAAAAAGATGGGTCCTGTTTTTATATCCATTCTGTTAGTCTGTGTCTTTTTGTAGGCGAATTTAGTCCATTGATATTAAGGGATATTAATGACCAGTGATTGTCCGTTCCTGTTCTTCCTATTATTATTATTATTATTATTATTATTATTAATTATTAATTATTATTATTATTATTATTATTATTTTGTTGGTAGTGTGTGTGTATTTCTCTTCTTTGGGGTTACTGCTATGGTGTTATCTATTGCCTGTGTTTTCATGGGTGTATCTGCCTTCCTTAGGTTGGAATTTTCCTTCTAGTGCTTTCTGTAGGGCTGGGTATGTGGATAA